>NW_027498309.1:0-111723 GCF_021521415.1 Bidens hawaiensis | reverse complement strand
ATTCCAGTAACCTCCGCATGGCCTTTCCACAAATGGGCCATTGATATTGTGAGTGAAATTTTTGGTAGTGGCGGTAGACTATTTCACAAAGTGGGTTGAGGCCAAGCCACTAGCAAAAATCACAGCTGAGGCGATGAAGCAATTTATCTGGAGCCACATCATTTGCCGTTTTGGCCATCCTATGGAAATTGTGAGCGACAATGGCAAACAATTCACTGACAGGAAGATATCCAGCTGGCTCAAAGAATTGCACATCAACCAAATCTTCACTTCGGTCTACCACCCTCAGGGGAATGGCCAAGTGGAGCGCGCGAATCAAAGTTTGTTAAATGGGCTGAAGAAAATGTTGGAGGGAGAATCCCATTCTTGGGTCGAAGAGTTACCTAATGTCCTGTGGGCGCACAGGACATTAAGCAAAACTAGCAATGGCGAATCCCCCGTTCAGCCAAACCTATGGGACAGAGGCTATGATCCCAGCAGAAATTGGATGCCCATCCCATAGGGTACTCATGATGAGCAAAACTGATAACGAGCGCGAAAGAAGATTGGACCTCAACTTGCTTGAAGGGCGCAGAGAAGCGGCTATCATCAATGAAGCCAAATACAAGAAAAAGCTGGAAAAATATTATAATCAGCGCGTTAAAGAATGCCATTTCAAGAAAAATGATTTTGTCCTTCGAAACAATGAAGCTAGCCGCGCGATAACCCCAGGAAAAATGTCCCCCAATTGGGAGGGGACCTTATCAAATTTCACAAGAATTGGGGAAAGGCGCGTACACTTTAAAAGATTTGAATGGAAAAAAGATACCGCGCGCGTGGAACGCAGCACAGCTTAGAAAATGCTTCATGTAAAAATTCAAATATGTAATCAAGGCTTTTAAGCCATCATGAATGATGATTCGCGCTATCTTTCAATATTTGTTCTATTACCTTTGCATACATGTTTCACACTTCCTTTATTAATTTGGAGCAATATGACAACACTATATTGACTTCAAAACAAAATAAAACGAAGTAAAACATACATGCGCGAGCCTTAGCTCAAACGCGTTAACGAGTCTTAACTCTAAAAACGTCAGGGCCTTAGCCCAAACCTACGAGCCTTAGCTCAAACACGTTAACGAGTCTTAACTCTAAAAACGTCAGGGCCTTAGCCCAAAACAAAGAGCCTTAGCTCAAAACACTCACAAACATCCATCTTACATCCCGCGCAGCCTGATCATAAAAATCCCTAAACACAACTAAGGCAAAGTACATGCCAAATCATAGTTGTTAAGGTCTCAGGTCGAGGTCGCGCGCGGAATCATAGTGGATATCTGAGTAACACATGCTGACATGTAATGGCTAAAACTCATACTTCCATATAAAAAAACGCGCGACAACGACGCGCAAAAAAGGAATTGTGAAAAGTCATCGCGCATGTCAGCATAAACAAGATACTGCGAAACCACTTACAAAATAGGACTATGGTTAAGTAAATAATTTCCTTACAACCTTGTTCTTATTTTAACGTGCAAGCATATCTTATATCTATACAAGGAAACATGAAGAGATGAATGGAAATGCGCAAGATGTGAAAAAGGGAAAACAAGTTTCATTCCATAGCATTGAAATTTACAAGTATGATAAGTTACAAGTTACAAGTATAACAAAAAAATATATATATATATATATATATATAAAATTTGATGAAGGGCTTCTCAAGTCTCCACGTCGACGTCAGCCACTTCATCATCCTCATCATCTCCCTCAGCATCTGGCGCGGCCCGCTCCTCATCTCCGAACTGACCATAGTCAAGTTCTTCCTCCTCAATGGAGTCTTCTATCACGACGGTGTCAGGAGCAGATTCTTTCGCGCGCCAGAGCCGCTGGCAGGGGCAACATCCCCCGCGTCACCATCATCGCCACCAGCCCTCTCGCATTCATCGAGCAACTTCTTTAGCGCGCCGAGGTCGGGCTGGTCAGCAAGCGCAGCTATCTGCAAATCATTAGAAAAGTATTGAATACAAAACACTTGGAAAATTAATCAAGAAAAACTCATTAAGGTCAAGGTACCTGCATAAGGATGGGGATGGGAGTATTCATATACTTCTCCCCCACGCGGCCATGTCCGCGCAGGCCGCGTCGCTCTTGTAAGGGTACTCGGATGGGTTCTTCTTCAACATGCCATATTCATACCCATCCGTAAACCCTTCAGCTCGACCCACCAAGCGCGCGGCAGCATTGCAGTCCATCACAAGGGCCTGAAACTCGGCAGAATATTTCATCGCCAAAGCGCAACGAGTCATGCCCTGTGACACCAGCCATTGGCGATCCTGGGCGAGGCCAGCAACAGACGTCTCGAGGGCAGGAACCTGGGAGTTTAATAACTCAACAGTTTCCTTGGTCTTTTTTAGCTCCTTTTTATCAGACGCTGCTGCCGCCAAAATTTTTTCTTTCTCCGCCTGCGCAGCATCAAGTGCTTCCTGGCTGGACGCTGCCGTCGCCAAGGCCTCATCTCTATCGGCCTGCGCGGCCGCCAACTCCTTCTTCAGGCGCGCAACCTCACTCTCCAGTGATGATTTCTCAGTGATACTCTGGACGATAACTTGGTCACGCGCCTCCGCCTGCAGTTCCAAGACACGCACTCTCCGCGCGTACTTGGCAACTTCGGCCTCCGCCACCTGCTGCTTCTCCCCGCGCAGCTTGGAGCTCATGCCCGCGCTTAATAAAGGCAGTGTTGGCACTTGCTCGATTTTCGCTGAGCTCTGCCTGGAGTTTCTCAGCTCGCCGCGCGAGCATCAGAAAGGTTCCAGGAAGCCACCTTAGCCTCTCGCTGGGCTTCCACAAGAGCATCGCGTACTTTAATATAATCACGACGAAGCTCTTGGGAAGCAGCAAAGAAAGCCGACCCAGCGAAAATATGGTCGTTCAGCAAGTCCGCGCGGGTGCGCTCCTCCTGATACCTCCTTTCAGTAGGAGGCACGGCATGAGCCCAGAAGTCCTCGCATACGCCCATGGATTGGAAGGAACTGTCTTCATTAATATTCCATCTCGGGCGGTAAACGTGGTCACCTTCCTGCAAAACACAAGAAATGTTCTAAGTCATAAAACATACTTATATGGAGGTACGCGCAGCGGAGCAACAAATTAAAACATACCTGCGGGGATGAAGCAGAAAATTCAGCGCCAGCCCCACCAGAAGTCTGCGCTGCGAAGTCTTGTGGAATCGCAGGGCTGGCGCGGTCTCCCAAGGAGTCTTCAGCTTGAGCCCCCTCATCCTCCTCATCTTCTTCAATAGGCCTCTTCTCCTGCGACCTGGAGGGCTCCAAACCAGTCTCGCGGGGAGGGCTGCGTGTAGGAGGAGGCGAGGGAGGTCTCGACGCCGCCAGTTCGGCGCGCAATACGGCTTCCTGCTCCTTGGTAATCCCAATAAGGGGAGACTCAGCACTAGCAGGAGCAGGAGCAGAACCAACGGCGCCGGCAACGGCGCCAGGAGTGTCACCAGCAACTTGTACGCCAGCTACAACTCCTATGAACAAATCAACAAGGAAAAATGGTTTATGACTGAATCCAAAAGAAAAAATTCAGAAGACAAATGTGCAAAACATACCTTGGCGCAATTCTGTTCGCAGCGGCGAACATCGCCATAAAGTTCATTCTAACCCTTTTCAGAGGGTAGAACAGGGGACTTCGAAGCAGCCCCCGGCGCAGCCTCAGCACCTTGTGGCGCTGCGGCTGATCTGCTACCGTCGCCGGTCCTGCAAACATTCAAAGGAGCAAAGGTTTAATAACAATTCAATCAGATGAAGATAAGCAAAGTATACCTGTTGCAGGCGCGGCACTGCTTCTCTCTTCAGCCGCGCGAACGGAGGAGGTGACGCCACCATACCTCAAGTGGACAGGAGGTCTGCCCACTCTCACAGGCAGGGAAGCTAAAGAAACCTTGGTGGTAAACACCTGGGTTTCCTTAGGTCCCTTCGTTTGAGCATGGGGATGAGCGACAGGGGTGTCATCTTTCTTCTGTTTCTTACTGGCCCCTGCGCCAGATTTCCCCTTAGCTTTGCGTTTTAGTAGGGGCGCCTCCTCTTCCTCCTCCTCCTCTTCGCGAGCTCCAGCTCGTAGTTTTCGAGCGCATCTGCAAATACAACCAACAGAACTGTTAATAAACTTTGGTATTCTAAAGGAATAAGCATAAGTGCGAAGGCTTACCAGGCGCGTCGCTATCAAAGTCAAATTCCAGATCCACGGGGATGAACATGTCATCGAACCGATCTGGGAAGCCCACCTCCCCAGCGCCAAGCGCGACGGAGCCACCCTCCACTTGATCATCATAAGCGGCGTGGATATAATCCTTGGTGACTGCACAAAAACAAGTCAAGTGATATCAGCAAAAAGAATTATGTTCGCGCAGAAAAAAAAAAAAAAAAAAAAAAGAAATGAAATAAACTTACACAACCCGTCGACTTGGATTACGGGCTCAAGCGCGCTGTCAGCCCACGGCTTACTCATGCCGACCCCCACCAGCGCCTCCTCGCGAATGCTCTTGGCGGGGGATGGTTCAGTGGTCAACTTATTAACCCAGGCGCCAGTTGGGTTCTTGAGGACACCCACATCCGCAGGCGCAGAAGAGATAGAGCGCATGGTCATACGGATGGGGATCACACCAGCCCTTATGTAAAAGAACCTCTCAGACCAGTCATGAAGGCTCTTGAATGAAACAGTGGAGCACTTCACCTTCTGACTGCGAGGAATAAAAGAGAACCAATTGTCTTGGATCTTGGGCTTGTAAAAATACTGAAAGCGCCGAGGAGTGGGCTCCTCGCGCTGGGATTTGCACATGAACTCAAAGTGAGTCATGCGCACGAGTCCAAACGGATGGACTTGGGATATATGAATCCCATAGAACTTCAGCAGTGCACCCACAAACCTTGTTATCGGGAGACGAAGGTTGCAGTGGGTGAAAAAATGGCTATATAGGGATATATAGCCGGCAGGCGGGTCCGCCGCCGTTTGCCCGGCCCCAGGCAACATGCAGCCAAACAGGGTGGAAAAGCCCTGAGAGGCGATAAGGCTGTCAAGATCAGCTTGCCTCAATTTGCAGGGGATTTCATTCCACCTCCTCACCACCTTGGTCCTCCTTACCTCCTCCGATGAGCCCTCAGCAACCTTCTTCCCCTTGCCTTTCTTCTTCAACGTCGACATCACTACGGATTTCACGCGACGTTTTCGGGAAACGATTGAGGTGATCGACGGGTTTGAGGAGTCCGAACTATCAGACATACAACTGAAAAATCAAACGGAAACTTCTGAAGAACAGATATTTGGGAAGCATAAAAAAGGATAATCAGAAGACAAAGAAAGAAAAGCTCAGAAGAATAAGCAAGAAGGTGAAGGATAAAAACTCTAAGGGCTGGCTTTTATAGGCCCAGGAGAGAGAAATTTTAATGCTGAACGGACTTCACGCGCCCCCACTCGCAGGTCTTGGCCAATGCGAGCGTCACACGTGTCCCTGACACTGTGTGAGGAGACATGAAAGGAAACTATACGGCTGCTGCCAGAGTTCACGCGCCCCCACTGGCAGGAACGGACCAACGCGAGCGCGACACGTGTCCCTGACAGCATGTGAGGGGACACGAAAGGCAACTGTAGCACCTCGAGCACACGAAATGTCTGACACGTCTCCATCACTGACCCACGTCAGCAACCGTCACGTATACAGACGATTCGTTTTCAACCAAATGGATAGAACTTCGCGCAACGATGGAAACAACCAAGAAAACGACAAAACCCCATTAAAAGGCCAAATCAGTAAGTCTAATATCTATCTTACCGCGCTCAGCGCGAGATAAGACACACATTAGACTGGGGGGGCTTGAAGAGGTATGTACCCGCCTCAACATCGAGCGGGGCGGGTCAACCCACAAGATATGTACAAGACATTAGAAATCAAAGATATTATCAAGGCACAAAGCCAAAACTTATGCTCAAGCATCACATGCTTGCACATATCACATATGCTCAAGCATCACATATGCTCACGCATCACATGTGCTCATGCATCACATATGCTCGCGCGTATCACATGCTCACGCATCATATATGCTTATGCATATCACATCGTGCGTGGCGCATCCGCGCGCGGCGCATATCACATGCTCGCGCATCATACATGCCCACCCATATCACAGTTGCGCATGGCGCAGCTGCGCGTGGGGCATCCGCGCGTGACGCGTATTACATGCTTGTGCGTATCACGTCTGCGCATGAAATATCTGCGCGTGAGAATAAAGAGAAGACCTCGCGCATCCTCAGGATGGGCGCATATCACACGTGCACATAATCAACCTCGTCCTTATCCAAATCAGGATTAGGGCAACCTTGATTGTGCACGTCAGACAACCTTCCAGAAGGCATCTTTTTAAGGAATAAGGATATGCTGATGTTGACAGCTGCTAAATGAAAGGTGGACAGCTCAGCATGACTCATGGGTTACCACGTGATTATAACCAATGAAAAAGCACCAGGTGTCTCCGAGGACACGTGGCGCAAATCGATTGGAGGAGGCCAACAAAACCCTAATCTGGTCTCAGCTCAATCAGTGGAAACCCTAGCACTATAAATACATCATAACGTACACAGTTACAGACACATTGATTCACATTGAAGCATATTCAATCACACAATCATACAGAGTAACATACAGTATTCAGCTATTAAGCAATACTCTCCAAATTCCCTTACTCTCACATTATCATCTTCTCCTACATATACTTATTCTCACGCCGGAGGGTTACCCCAAAGAGGACCCCTCTGTCCCTTTCTGAGGGGTAAGTAACGGCGCTGTTCATTTTGTAGGTGGAAGAACACAGATCCAGAAGAACCATCGGTGAAATAGTATAATCACACCCGAGGAAAGTAGATCTGCTACCAGTGAGTAGATCCACGTTTCTTCAATAATGATATGAGAATTATTTCATATGATTTTGTGTTTAGTGTTTGTTGATATTGGTTTTCATGTTCAATGTAGACAATGTTTTAGGGGTTTTCAAATCGAATAGCATGGTTTACGGTTTATACTTGAACCCAATTCGAGAAAACCGAACCAGGTCATAGGATTTTGGGCTATGTCAACTTTTTTATATTTCTTTAGCATTTAAATCATTTAATTATTTCATTTTTACTGTACACATAAATTTATTTTGCATAACAATACAATACAGTGAAAAGTTTCCGTGTCTTTATTTTAATTGTATTTTAAACTTTATTTCTTTTTATCATAAATGCTCAATTAGCCAAAGCGTAACACCAAGGCGATGTCAAAACCGTTATAACATTTTGCTTTTGTTTGGTGCAGTTTAAGTTGCTAGCGGTTTGATTTTGATTTACAACAATATAATATTATCATTAACAGTCTGAATTAAAATCCATCAAAATTTAACCAGTAATATCCCATAAAACAACAAAGAAACTAGAGTTTCTCAAAACAATAAAGTAACCTATTCAGTTAATCTAACACTACCTGGAAAAAAGATTTGCCCAAGTTCATGTATTTAAGGGGGTAGGCTGTAGGAATTTTTGAATTAAGTGACCGTCCATCAAATCATATTGATGACTAAAATAATTTTATAAAAGGTAAAATATCATTAAAAAACTACATACTTTTTAAACATTTTTCAAAAAAGTCCTTTTAGTATTCTTCTTTTTACGCATTAAAATCCATCACGTATTAAATTTGAACAAAACTTTAAAAACCTTTTATTAAAACAACTTGGAACTAATACTTTTGGTTGTTTTGCTTACATGCTTACCTACATTTTTTACGGGACCTATAGGTTTTTTTATTTATTATAGTTATTCTTAAAAACATTTGAATATACCGGTTTTTTATTGCTTTTGAAAAATTAATATATTTTTATTAATATTTAGAATGTAAAGGGAATTTAACATGAAAAAAATTGTTTAGAAAATTTTGTTAGTAAAAACAAAAATCATTTTAAAATTTTATGGTATTTATCCTTCTGTAAAAGCATAAAATCAAATCAAATCAAATCAAATCAAATATCCAAATTTGATATTAATGAGCCGAAATAGTAATTTATTATCAGCATAGATTAAAGGATACCATGTTCTTTTCTTAGAGCCTTTGACCGGTTCACATGTAAGTTTACGTTAGTATCTAAAAGCTTAACATTAAACACAACATGGTCCTATGGTCTAGTGGTTAGGACATTGGACTCTGAATCCAGTAACCTGAGTTCAAATTTCGGTAGGACATTCTGCAAATCATTCTGTAAGTTTAATAATTTTTTAGCAATTTTTTTTGTCTTTAATCAGTTTGTTAATCCCTTCGTAAACATTCTGCAAATCAAACAATATGGTGTGGTTTTGGAAATTTTGGATTTTAGCAGCGGTCTTCAACGGTGAGGTTAAACATACACGACGTTAAAGTGACATTCATTTGCAAACACCAAAGTTCGAGTGAATATTTTTTATAATTTATATATCAAGTATATTTCTGGTTTGATATGTGTTAATTGCGGCTTGTATAATATGATACTTATGCACTTCTACAGTTTTACTTGTATAAAATAACATATAATACCATTAAAAAATGCCATTTAACCGAGCCACGATCTTACTCGAGTTGTGTATAAGCCAAATACGAGTTCAGCTTCCAGCTCGGATCGAAGCATACAAACTGAGCCAACTCAAATAGTACTGTTATGAGCTCAAACTAGTGTTAGCCTGGCCCACTCGTTAAATATCAGAATGGATGCTAAACCCCTTACGAAACAACATTTAATTTTTAATATTTTCAATCAAATTGTAATTATTTACTATAACATACTTACCAAACTGAATTTGTATTCAGATTTGTAACTATGTTAAATACTTTGATTTCAAATAAGTATTGACAAGATTTAGTAAACAAAAATGTAACATATTTTTGCCTTGACATCACAGTTGACTACATCTTAGTCAAACTGCCAAATCACTCCTTAAACTTTTATCAAAATGCCCTTGCAGCTCTAATGGGTAAACATCTGGCTTTTATGCAGCAAAAGATCACAAACTGCCTTATCGTTTAAGTCATATAACATCATAATTCAAACAAGACTTTAACATTAGAACTATACACAAACTTTCAAAATCCGAAACTCCCGATTTAACCAAATTCAATAAACCCAAGAACCATTTAATCCGAATGAAGAAAGGTTTTGTTATCGGGTTACATTTCCAACGTCAAAAACCCAAAGAACCCGAACCGATTAATCTGAAACCCCCACTAAATAACCCGAAATACACCCCTAGTTATCGATTTGGTCTATGCTAATTCTCATTTATCATTTTGGGACTTACACCATACTCAATTTTTTATTTTTACTTATTCAAATATTGTTTGTGAATATCTATAAAGTAATAAAAACACATAGATCTAAAAATACGTTGTCTATAAATTTATTCGATGCAAGCGATAACAAACTGAGAAATTCATTTAATGTTTTGAATTTTGAAAATATTTTACTACTATACAATTTTAATGAATAAAATAGTACAACAAAAATAAACTTGTAATATATTAATTACTTACCTAATATACAACTCAGCAAATACTGTAACTAGTAATATATTTATTTAAAATTTAAAATTTTAATCTTGCACCACCGACTATCAACCCCTATATAAAACCATCTATCATTATTCTGATCACCAAATTACATACTTACAACAAACAACAATGGCCATCAAACGATTACGTCAACAACAACCCGAAACCCATATGAAACCCCTCAAAAGATAATGTCTTGACGACGAAGAACAAGAACCAAACACAACAATGGCGGACCGGCTTTCGGCATTACCCGAAGAACTGCAGCTTGGTATTCTTTCATCTTGTAGGGGCATGCAACATCTGCGCGTGGCGCGAGACATAGTCTACGCGCACGCGCATGCAACATCTGCGCGTGGCGCATAACACAAAGCCAGAGCCTATGCGCAAGCGACATAACAAATGAGTAGTCTAATCCCAAATCAGGATAAGGACAACCTCATTTAGCAGCAATGAATTAGGGGACTGTCGTGGTATACCACCACCACGTTATCGCAATAGAAGACATCCGAATCTTAGGGCGGGAGCCTAATAATATCCCACATGGCCACGCGCCAGCTTTATTATTCTTATAGCTCGTAAGCCGCAACACGCGCAGGCTTCATTATTATTATAGCTCGTAAGTCGCCTCTCGCGCAAGCTCCATTATTATTATAGCTCGTAAGTCGCCATGCGCGCAGGCTTTATTATTCTTATAGCTCATAAGTCGCCTCGCGCGCAAGCTTTATTATTTTTATAGCTCGTAAGTCGCCTCGCGCGCAAGCTTCATTATTATTATAGCTCGTAAGTCGCCTCTCGCGCAAGCTCCATTATTATTATAGCTCGTAAGTCGCCACTCGCGCAGGTTTCATTATTATTATAGCTCGTAAGTCGCCTCTCGCGCAAGCTCCATTATTATTATAGCTCGTAAGTCGCCTCACGCGCAAGCTTCATTATTATTATAGCTCGTAAGCCGCAACTCGTGCAAGCTTTATTATTCTTATAGCTCGTAAGCCGCAACACGCGCAAGCTCCATTATTATTATAGCTCGTAAGTCGCCTCACGCGCAGGCTTTATTATTCTTATAGCTCGTAAGCCGCAACTCGCGCAAGCTCCATTATTATTATAGCTCGTAAGTCGCCTCACGCGCAGGCTTTATTATTATTATAGCTCGTAAGTCGCCTCACGCGCAAGCTTTATTATTCTTATAGCTCGTAAGCCGCAACTCGCGCAAGCTCCATTATTATTATAGCTCGTAAGTCGCCTCACGCGCAGGCTTTATTATTCTTATAGCTCGTAAGTCGCCATGCGCGCAGGCTTTATTATTCTTATAGCTCGTAAGTCGCCTCGCGCGCAGTTTCTATTATTCTTATAGATCCGTAAGTCGCCTCGCGCGCAGGCTTTATTATTCTCAGATCCGTAAGTCGCCTCGCGCGCAGGCTTTGTTATTCTCATAACTCGTAAGCTGCCTCGCGCGCAAGTTATGTTACATTATTATCGAGATGCGCGCTCCATCTTTTATCAGGCCTCGCGCCACTATGATGCGTGCTATATCTTATTTATGCCAGGGCACCATCATTATCATAAGGACCGCAACATGTCACCATCATGAAGAAAACCTCCCAAAACTCAAAGACAATAAAGACAAGGCCGAAGAAAAGGGAAAAAACCGCCTCATGGCCTAACACACCTCATAAAGTCCAGCGCTCCACCTAGACGCTTGCGCGCCCAGGAGCAACGCTGGACTTGGGGGGCTTGTAGGGGTATGGTACTAAACCCGGTTTTGCGACCCTAAATTTATTATGTTTGGCTTATTTTATTATATGGACTAATACAATGTTATTGGGCTGAGGGGGTTTTGTGGAGGTAACCCTAACTGGGCTAGGCCCATTAGGGTACCATGATGGTGGCCATGAGGCTCTCTATATAAGGAGATCTCCACCTCCTTATTAAGGGGTCATGCTCAATAAGAGCCACCACCACTTTTTTGTGTCTGTAAACAAGAGATCTTTGAGATTTCTTAGCAGTCACCTCCACACCCCCGAAAAACCATTGCAGGTCTTAAGCAACCGGAGAAGAAGATCAAGACGTGGTTCGTTCATCTCGAAAATCCGTGGAAACATCGTCATGGATCAGGTCAGATTCATTTCATGCTTTGACACATCTCTTGACACCAAACACGCCTTTGAAACATCGTTGGTGTCGAAAGCATGGTCTTCTAAATGGACTCATGTTCCTTTTCTCGACTTCAACTCCAATAGTTTTAACAACAAACTCGGTGTTTTCGATAAGTTCGTTTACAGTGTGTTATCGGTCCCTCGATCGGCCCGTTGGTTAGAATAAACTTCATACGTGTTGGAGTATGCACCGACATAAAATTGAAAAAGGTTTTCGACTACGCGTTTAAACAAGGCGTTGAAGAACTCGACGTTAGAATTAGCCGGACTAGAAAAAAGACGAGCTGGCCGATGATCATGTCACATACTTCATGCGATTCGTTAAAAAGCTTGATACTAGAAAGCCGCTGCAACATTGGTTGTTCGTATTTGGGACTAAGATCCGGATCTTTCAAGAATCTGGCCAGTTTACATATGCGAGAGGCTATTATTACGGATCCTGATCCGTTCTCCGGGTTTCATGTATTAAAGAAGTTAAAATTGGTATTTTGTTGTGTTCAAACATATGATAACACTTTGAACGTACATGCTCCGCATCTTTTGGAGCTAACAATCTCGTACAACCGAGTATGCGGTTATCAGAACCTCCGATGTAATATCAAGACTCCGTGCCTTAAATATTTAGAGGTTCGGGGAAGTAATTTCCCGGAGTTTGAAATTACACGCGCTCTTCCGGTTATTGACACAGCGATTATAGAGTACGGCGGTTATTGCGAAATACCCCAAAGGAAGAAATTGTTTGATAATGTTTTACGCAATGTGAAGTCGCTTACAGTTTACAACTCTGTTGTTCATATCTTCTTGTTGTTTCCAGATGAGTTGGCGAATTGGTGTTCACCGTTTCAGAATTTGAAGAGTTTGAAGGTGGATTTGAGCCTTCTGTATAGGCAGAAGTTGTTTGAAGGTAAGCAGGTCGTTGAGTGAAGTGTTGGAACATGTTTCACATTTGAAGGGCTACTTGCTACATAAGTCACCCGATGCCAAATACACCATAGACTTTTATTTGGTGAACATTGTAATAAATTGAAACTGACGTTCACAAAATATAAAATGAATTTTGAACTGACACGTGTCCAAACATTTAAATTTCTCTTACTTGATTATATATCTATTTGATTTCTAAAAATTCATAAATCATGTTTATTAATATGTTTAAAAAATATTTTTTTTCAACTCGTGTGTCACATGGGATATATGCTAGTAACCTATAGAATCATTAAAAAATTCACTTTACTAACCCACAATCTTACTCAGTTTGTATATAAGGCAAACATGAGTTCAACTTCCAACTCGAATTGAAGTGTACAAACTAATCAGAGTCAACTAGTACTTTTATGAACGAGCTCAAACTAATGTTAGCTTGGCTTACTCATAAAATATCCGACTAAAGGATAGGGGTTGAAATCCTTACAAAATAGTAAAATTATAACTTAATTATGATTTTTAAAAGAAAATAGTACCTTTAATTTTAAAACCCTTTTGATTATTGTTTTAACTCAAATTTGATTTTTAATAATTTAAGTCAGATTGCATTTATTTATTAAACTTAACGAACTGCATTTGTATTTGTAATTAGGGATGAGATCGGCATCATACCGATACATGTACCAAAAATTACAAAATCTTGGTATCGATACCGAAATATTTGGTTCGTGGTACCGGAACGATGCCAATATTGAAGGTAAAATTTAGGAAATACCAGTACTATACCGGTTCCGGTACCAGTATCAAAACTCAAAACCGAATTTGTTCATCCCTAATTGTAACTATTAATACCTTTGAATTTTAAATAGGTATGAAAAGATTCGTTAAACAAACAAATATCTCACTTTATAATTCCTAAGCATTAAAACATCTTTGTCCTATGATTACGGGTTAAGGCATTAGAATCCTTTGGGTAAAGGAAAAATATAATGATAAAAATGAGAAGTGTGAAAAAAATTTGTGACTATATAAAAATTCCTTAAAAATAAATTTAAAAGATAATAAAAAAATCATAACTCAAAACATAAATTAAAAATGAAAAAAATTTAAAAACAAAAATGTTTCCGCCATCATTCCCGTTCAAAAAAATTGACGAAAAGACACAATGACGAAAATGAACAAAAGACACAATTATAACTAAAAAGACACAATAAATCGCAAAATATAGCACAATGCCAAACAAAATATAGCACAATGTTGAGTATATAACACAATATAAAGAAAAATTTTAAGGAAAAAAAAACACAATCATTGACGAAAATAAACACAAAACACAACGATTTTTTTCAATTAGCATTGTGTTTTTTTTAGAACGAGAAAGACAGTGGAAACATTTTGTGTTTTTACTTTTTTTGTTTTTTAATTAAATTTTGAGTTATGATTTATTTATTTATTTTAATTTTTTAAGGGTTTTTTGTGTGACTAAAATCGTTCCCATTTTTGTTCCCTTTTATAGATAACTTGACCATGGAATCTTTATCTCGGTTCTTTAAAAATTTAATCTTTATCATCACCAACTATAAATCCCTATATAAAACCACCGATCCAAATCAGCAGATTGCATAATTACAACAAATAACAATGGCGACCAAACGACTACGTAAACAACAAACCGAAACCCAGATGAGATCCCCTTTAAAGATTATGTCGTGAAGATGAAGAACAAGAACCAAACGCAACAATGACGGACCGACTCTCAACATTACCAGAAGACCTGCAGTCGTATTCTTTCTTTACTTGAAACCAAACATACCTTTCAAACGGTAATATTCGAACTTTTCGTAAAAGCATAATAATAGATTTATTATTATTATGAAAGTTTATTATTTATTAGTTAAATAATAGTGTAAGAATGGGCCTTCGAGAATAATTAAGTTATGGACTTAGAGATAAAATATGGACTTAGGATAGATATATGGCTTACGGTCCATAGGCTTGGGGTATATAAACTCCTTAAACATTTCCTAAACCCTAGATATCATATTTTTCTTATTTGCGAACACACTCAAAAACATCCACACTCCCTATTCTCTTGTTCCAAAGAAAAGTGGGTTCAAGAGAAAAAGAAAGGTAAGATCCAAGCTCCTTGATGTTCATTAATACCAATGTTTTAAAAACCGGTATTTACTTGTACCGGATTGGACTAAAAAATGGTACAACCGGTTGAACCGGGTTATACCGGGAGGTTCAACCGTTTGAATAGTTTACTTTATAATTTCTTATAAATGTAACTTCAATCAATAAATAACCCAAAACTAAATGATTACTATAACAAAATATAATCTAAAAGTTAATCCATATTAAAAAAAATAATGTAAAAGCACTCAATTTTTAAAAAAATAGTGTTAAAGTTTACACGTTTGAATGTTAATTATTGGGTTAAAAGTAATTTGAAAAAATATGGGCCACAAATATCAATAATTTCTTGGGCTTAAAACCGGTTTGCCGATAAAAACCGGTATTTTAGACAAAAACCGCTGGTACGATGTCCTAGCAAACCAGTCAAAAATACCGAACTCAAAATACCGGTCTACTTTGCGAAATCCGATTTAACCGGTTCAACCGGCCGGTTTGAACCGGTTTTTAAAACACTAATTAATACACTAAAGAAGAAATAAATCAAGATTAAGAGGGTTCGAGATCAAGCTCAAAGCCGGACCTCAATAAGGTATGTCTAGATCAAAAAGGTGGTTCAGATGATATTAGTACCTCGTGAAAATTGGTGTAATATTTGATCTAGTGGTAAGAAATAATAAAGTCTTACGCAGTGTTTGGTATCCAGCAATCATAGAGAGAATATATGAGAATAGATGATTTATTGCTTGTGAATGAAAAAAGTGGTTTTTGGTTGCTCAATGAAATGAAATGAAATCATTCGTTACATATGGAATCTCATTTCATCAAAACCATTCATTCCCACCCCCACCATCCGTTTTTTTTATTTCATTCCTCTTTCGTCTTACTTTCTTAACAGCATCACCACCTAACAACAACCACCAACACCACTTCCATAGCCGACACCACCACCTGACTGCCACCGCCACCGTCGTCGTCTCCACCACCACCTCTGCCACCATCGTTGTCGCCGCCACCGCCACCACCACCACCAGCGCTACCACCGCTACCGTCGCCACCACCATTGTATTTGTAACCACCACAACCATTGTCACCGTAACCACCGCAACCATTGTCATCGTCGCCACCTGACCATCATCGCCACCACCACTGTCGCCGCCTGACCACCACCACCGTCGCTGCCACTCTATCATCGCCATCACTACCAATGCTACCATCGCTTGACCACCCCCACCCCTCCCACCACAACCACCGCCCTTGCCGCCTGACCGCCACAACCACCATCGTCGCCACCACCATTTTCGTCGCCGTAGCTACCACCACCACCACCGTCGCCAATGCAGCTTTTTTATATTATTTTTCGTTTTTTTTGGTAAAAAAATTACTTTGAGATAAGAGTGTTTTTATTATTTCTATTTCATTCCTACAATTTTTTTATATACCAAGCAACATTAACTAATAATTCATTTCATTCTTATAGTTTAACCAAACAAAAAAAAACAATAATAATGATCCATTCCATTCTCTTTTTCATTTCATTCATTCTCCCATTTCATTCTCTTTTATTCCACTACCTCTAACCAAATATACCCTCAAATGTTATTATAAATTAGAAATGGACTTTCGAAAGCCAATTCCCTAATTAAACTAGGATAGAAAATGGGCATTTGGGATTTAATACTTGAGCCATGGTTGTCACTGTTGGTTGGTGAAATTAGTAAAAATAAAATAATAATAATAACAATAATAATAATAATAAAAACGTAACAGTATAATAATAATAATAATAATTAATAATAATGGAAGAAGGAACATAATGATCATTAGATGAAGGGGAATGGAAGCTATTACATATGAGCTTTGTTGGTGGAGTGTTGGATTTGCGAGATGGGGACTGGGAGGCCCTGGGTTCGAAACCCGGTTCTCGCAACCTATTTGCGAGTTTAAACAAAATGCTAGAACTGGGCTGAGAATGCGAGTTGGATTATTGGTGCGAATTGGGCGCTGCGAGTTGGATTATCGGTGCGAATTGGGCTAATGTAACAAACCTGCTACATGCAAGAACAAGCCTGGTGCGAGAGCAGCTCGACTTGCAAATCAGAGATCCATGTCCATGCAAATTAGAGAACCAAACCCTTGCAAATTAGAAAACCATTTTCATGCAAATTAGGGAATTAAACCTATGCAAATCAGAAAACCATGTCCATGCAAATTAGAGAAAACAAACTTATGCAAATCAGAGAACAAACCAATGCGAATCCGAGAAACATAATAAATCGAACTAACCGACCTCGTTAACTCTGTTAAGTCCCGACCTCGTTAACTCTGTTAAGTCCCGTTAGCCTGTAAATGAAAGATGTATATATATATATATAATGAAAGGGATAGAAGGTATTTAATGACTACCTTTGTAACCCCGTTAGATCAAACAAGCTTAACTAATGAGTCTAGTTTATTAAGTAAGTTCAGTTAGCCCTGTTAACTTGGGTAACTTAATTTACTAGCATGGTTAGACCACAAGTTAGTAATGGTTAGTTAGTTATGACGTTAATTAACGCATGTTTGTGTAAATAGTTAACGCTACTCAGTTAAAGAAGGAGACTTCAGTTAAATGAGTTTTAACAGGATCCAGATGAGTTCTAGTCGCCTTTTTCCTATAAACGTTTTTAGGGCTGTATGCATACTTGTATGTGAAAGAATTGGTATACGTAATTTTAATTAATGATGTATATATAGTAAGAATTTGTTTATATATTAATTTAATAATATATATTTGAATGTTAGTTAGTAGAACAGAAAGAGTTAGGGAGCAAGCCCTACTAATACTTGTGTAGAATGTTTATATGAATGTAAACGCATATGAATGTTACGTATAGAAGAATGGGTACATGTTCATGTGTAGAGCCTTCAAGCCTCATGCATGCACATCAAGTTAGGATGGCAAATCCCTCTACCTTTATATGGCTCGATTATGAGCAAGGAAAGATGGCTCGGTCATGAGCAAGAATAGGAGGCTCGGTTATGGGCAAGAATAGACGGCTCGGTTATGGGCAAGAATAGGAGGCTCGGTTATGAGCAGGAATAGACGACTCGGTTATAAGCAGACATGTATGAACATAGTTATGGATTGATTGATAGACAGACATAGAAACAAGTAAATAATGAATAAGTAATGTTAAGTTATATTTGAATGTTCGAAAGATGTGATTTATTTATAAATCGTATGTTATGAAAATGAAGAAATGTTAGAACTTACTCAGTGTGTAGCTGACTTTTAGATGAATGCAGGTATGGTTAATGACGTGGCTAGCTTGAGATGCGTACGAGGCTATCCATATTGAAGATTAGTTAGTGAAGGAAGTTTATTATGTAGAAACTTTAGTTTCCACCGCAAGTTGTATATATATCCGCTCTAACAAACTGAGTTTATGGGGAAATCCAATGCTAAAGTAAGGCTACCGGGTCCGGGGCCTTACACAAACATCGTTGTTGAAAGCATGGTCTTCTAAATGGACTCATGTTCCTTTCTCAACTTCAACTCCTATAGTTTTAACAACAAAGTCAGGGTTTTCGATAATTTCGTTTTCAGTGCATTATCGATTCCTCGATCGGTTTTAGTTGGTTAAAATAAACTTCAGATGTGTTGGAGTATGCAACTACAAGATATTAAAAAAGGTTTTCGATTACGCGTTTAAACAGCACGTTGAAGAATTGGATGTTAATATTAGGCAGAGTAGAAAATAGACGAGTAAGCCGATCACGTCACATAATACTTCATGCATTTCGGTAAGAAGTTTTGAAACTCGAAAGCTACACATACATCACATGTTTGTATTTGGGACCAAGATCCGGATTTTTCTAGAATCTGACCAGTTTACATCTCCAAAAGGCTATTATTACGGATCTTGATCCGTTCTCCAGGTTTCCCGCATTGAAGAAGTTAAAACTTATCTTTTGTCAACTTCAAACAGATGATTACACTTTGAACGTACACGCTCCACATCTTTCGGAGCTAACAATCTCGTACTGCAGAGTCTATGCTAATTAGCTCGTCAACCCCTGAAGTAATATCACGACTCCGAACCTTAAATATTTAAAATTTTGGGGATGTAAGTTTCCACAGTTTGAAATTGCACGCAATCTTCCGGATATTGACACGGTGATTATAGAGTACAACGGTGTTTGCGAAATACCGCAAAGGAAGAAACTGTTTGATGATCTGATGATATTCTTTAATGTTTTACGCAATGTGAAGTCGCTTACGGTTTACTGGTATGTTGTTCATATCCTCTCGTTGTTTCCGGATGAGTTAGAGAATTGGTGTTCGCCGTTTCGGGATTTGAAGAGTTTGAAGGTGGATTTGAGTCTTTTGTATAGGCAGAAGTTGTTTGAAGGCAAGTGCAGGTCGTTGAGTGAAGTGCTGAAAAATGTTTCACATATGAAGAGTTACATGCTACAGAAGTCACCCGATGCCAAGTACACCATAATAGATCCTGATGCTCTGCTAAATGTGCAATACATATGCTCAAACGCACATGAATGCATTTTCAGGCTATCTAATACAACGTTCCATATTCATTGAACTAGTACCAGAGATATTAAGTTGTAGTCTATGAACCTTAATTGCACTTTAACGGAAATCTTTTTTAACTAATATTATTATTTGTGCTACATTATTGCTATATGATATCTAGTTTCTTATTTATGCAATTTTATGGTCAAAGTCAACAATTTTAACCTTGTCTATTATCCATCTAATTAATTTAAAGCAGTTTAAAGCAATTTATGCAGTTTCCAGTCCAGTTGCGCACCAAGTGTTCGACAATATTCATAACTTCTATGACACCACATATTATGATTCTTTTACTCCACATCCAATTTGCCTTTGAATATTTTCCAACATTTTTGATAGATATGGCTCCACTACCTGGAAGAAGGTACTTTCGGGTAATAGAAACCGTTACCATATCCATTTAAAAAACAATAAATATTGTCATTGGTTATTTACACACCCTTTGAGTTACTCAAACATTCTTTGACTCCGTACGATCGTATAGACCTTATCGTATGAGATTCAAAAATTTTCAGCTTTTGTCGGCTACCCATACGATCGTATGACTTTTTTAATATGAACTTTTTACTCATTTTATGGCTAACCGGGTTTTTGATCTAATAACTTTTTTTAGTTCTTCCTACTTCAGTCTCGTTTCCTTTTTTTTAACACAACTAAATTTTAACTACTTTTATAAGATTGTAAAAAGCTAGAACTTTAAATTTTCATACGATCGTATAACCTCTATATGATCGTATAATTGGTGTGTGAATTATTGTTAAGAGTGTACTAATATCATATCCCTAAATATTTTTGTTGTAATTAATATTAATTCCTTTAAAATCCAATCCCTTCATTAACATTTTGCAAATCAAACAACCTCTAAGTTTACACTCTATTCCTCGTGTTAATCATGATTATGCTCATTCTATAGGCAAACTTGTATTTACAACATTGAAATATTATATCATCCCAATTGCATTATGTAACATAAGTCTATAGTAAGGCCAAAGATGCATGATGTTATCAACGGCGAGATTAAAGATCCACAACGTTAAAGTGGCGTTCATTTGCAAACACTATAGGAAATTGAACAAAAGTAGCGCTTAACATGTAACTCGTTACTCATATAAACATTCAGGCGAAGTTCGAGTCAATAGGTTTTCTATCCTAGCATATAACTAGTTTGATATGTGTTATTTGAGGCTTGTATAATATGATACTACTGTTATTTCGTTACTTGTTCAAAATAACATATAAAATCATTAAAAAAAGTAATTTCATTGAGCCACGATCTTACTCGAGTTGTATATAAGCTAAATACGAGTTCGACTTCCAACTCAGATTGAAGTATCCAACCCGAGCCAACTTGACCGGTACTATTATGAGCTCAAACTAATTTTGGCTCAGCTCACTTGTTAAGTGTCAGCATGAAGGCTAGGAAATAAAATCCTTAAAAAGTACAAATTGCAATTTAATTATAACTTTTAATAAAAATAAAAAAAGCATTACCATTAATTTAGCTTTTAAACCATCTGGGCTTGCTCAGATGGCCAGCCAAGTGAAGGTTAGAACTTGATGCCATTGGGCCGCTCAGGTTCGAATCCGGATGGCGACACGGGTTTCTATTAGAGTGAGGAAACTCCTGTCAAGTGGTAGGGGGCTCGAAATTTCCCGTGGAATGCCTAGCTAAACTCGGATGCCAAGCGTGGATCCGGTTAAGACAACATAGTCTTGGCCCGAGTGAGGCGGTTGGGGCTCTCGCTCGAGAGCTGTGACTCATTTAGCCTTTAATGAAAGTCACTGTTTGAAAAAAAAATTAATTTAGCTTTTAATTTTTGTTTTAACTAGCATTAAATTATTATTATTATTATTATTATTATTATTATTATTAACGAACTGGATTTGTATTCAGATTTGCAACTATTTTTAATAGTTTTGAATTTACAATTAGTTTTGATAAAATTCAACGAACAAAAATATATCTCAACTTATAGTTTCTTATTATATTTAGGGGTAATTATCCGATCATGTAAAAAAGTAACATATTTTTCAGTTATAACTTATATTTTCGTAGCAAATAACAAATAAACTCATTTTATATTTAATACACTTTACAGTTACAACAATTTATAAACTTTGTTTTTTTAACAGTAAATTATAACTACGTCATGAGACTCATGACCAAAGATTGAGCTTATTGTGATCCCCACTAATAAAACATAAGTTTTTACCCATTATCCAACTAACCAATATATAACCTACTGATAATGATTTATTATATATATATATTTAAAATGTAATTTTAAAGTTGATTCTTTTGAGTTTTTGCCACATAAGTTCAAACCCCTCAACTTTATTTACAAACTTTAATTTTTTAAACTTTTGTGATAAAAGTTTCACATGCATATCTTTTAGTCCTTCAACTTTAATTTTACATATTTACTTTTGACTCAACAATTTTAGTAATGTTACTTTTGCCTTCCAACTTACAAACGAATTTTTTTGTCTTTTCGTAATGAAATTTTTGTCACAAACCTTTTACCATAACGGATTGAACCGATGCCGACTGACTTGCCATCACGTTTTTGCCAAATTCCACGGTATCTTTTGAACATATGGTGCATTTAACCCCCTTCGTCATAACACACTTTTTGAAATACTTGACTTACAATTTATCTATACTATATATAATACATCAAACAAGGGCAAATTAAGACACCTATTTTTAATTAATTTACAACACTTAAAGCATGAGGTACATGTGTTAGTAAGGGTAAACTTGTCTTTCAAACACAATCCATTCAACTTACAAGTTTGGTCCCTCATCTTTAACCATATTATGTTTTTAATTTAACTTGTAAACTAACTTCCCATCCATGATTTTTAAACGACTATAGCCTTTTCATACGTTAATATTTTCATAAACAAATTGCACCATAAAAACGAGCATTTTATTCTCATTAATTTGGATATGATATTGTTGTAATTTTTTTCATTTTAAATAAATTAATATGTTACGTAAAGGTGTTCAGTGTCGGTTTTGATGATTTTTAAGTTAAACTTGTGAGTCCAACCGTTAATACTGATTTTTTGTCGTCTAAAACCAAACTCAATCATTGAAAGTTGAAACCGAATCGTTACTAACGGCATGGTTCCAGTTTGGTATCACAGTTTAAACTTTAATAATAAATTTAGTTTAAAATAATTAATAATTTAATATACCATCAATTTTAACTAAAAACCAACATAATATGATAATTGAGATGATCATAAATAAAAAATGATAATTTTAGCCACATAAATAGTAAATATTAATGGAATATCTAGGACGTGAAATAATAACAACAAAGATTACAAAAGGAATCATATTGCAATTAGGTTAATTTACAGTCTTTTTGGTTTCATATGACCGGTTGCCGATATAAACCGCGAACCAACCGTTCACTACGTTTTGAAACTTTTTAAACCGACCAACAACCGAAAGTAAAAAAGATAAAGAAAAAAGAAGTCAAACCAGTGACCGATAAAAACGATTTCAATGTTTTAACCGAACCATAAACACTTATATTTATACGTGATTAACATGTTCAAACACCCGCTGCATCGCGCGGACACATGTCTAGTTATGTATAATGTTCTATTTATTATTAAAGTTGTATCGTTTGGGGATAGCCCAAACAGACGGTCCAAATCAGTGGCCCATTGTGCACCATTAAATTTGATGTTTTGATAATTGATATCATTAACGGATTTTACGAAGTAATTAAACAATTATCCCTCTGTATATCCATATTACGGATTTATCTATAAGTTTTATTTATTACAAACTAATATTTAATTCGAATATCTTAGTTTTCAACAAATTTGACAAAACAAATACTTCACACTTGTTTGTAAAGTAGGTGTTTTAAGGACTTCAACTCATTCTTAGTCGAGAACATTATTGACCGTGTGCATATAGCTAGTCTCCTGTATACATACGAGCCAACATTTGAAACTAGGCTTGTAACATAAAGTGGAATTCGTCTTTCATGAGTGAATCGAATAAGAAAACTCACTTGTAGTTTTTAAATTGAATCTGAAACAAAATTGAACTAAATTTCAAAAAAAAACTTTCAAATTCGATTCAATTATATAATTAAAATTGATGTAATTTGATACGAAGGGATATACACACAGTTAGGGATCTCGAGTGACAAAGACAGGCTGTGATTTGCGAGGAGAGACAACATTCACAACATTACTTAGTTAGGGGCTTATGGTTTTGATAATTGATGAAACGATAATTTGCTGATCAATGTTATGGGTTCACTTCTAACTCCCTACTTAGTGTGAAGACTAGACATGTTGAATACAAAATTACAAACACTAATGCCTTTTAGATGAATAATAAAATTGGTTGGGTTAAAAATATGAATTCCAAATTTATTCGTATACCTAGAACTAAACTTGAATATATTGGTAGCATGGGTAGGAAATTTGAAACTGAAATCAAAATCAACCTATTTCGATATTCATGTTTTTCGGTTTAGAAATTAAACTTGTGCAAATACTTTCATCCACTACTACAAAAACAGTCCCTTTGAAGCGGTTTTCTAATGTGTTAAAAGCGGTTCTGAACCGCTTTTTATGGCGTCGCTGTTATTCATACACAAACTCAGGTTTACAGCGGTGGTAATCTTTGAAGCGGTTCCCTTTTTAAATTAATATATATTAAAATGTTTGGATGTTTACAGCGGTTTCAGTAATTAATTAAAACCCAGCAACATAAATATATATTATAATATTGAAATGAAAATCAAGCTTTATAGTTTATATTATGCTTTATAGCTAAAAGTATGCAGCTTTATACCAAAAATTATAAATCATTCAACAACATCAACATATAAATTATCTTTTAATCATCAATATTCCAAATTCTATAACAAAATACAAATTATTCAGAAGTAACAACAATATCAAAATACATAAAAATCATTTGGCCCTTACAAACAATCTATAAAAAAAAGTTTCAGCATTAATCTCATAATCAAATCATCGAGCTCCGTCAGTGTAGCCACTATCAAATCTTGCCAAATCTAAAAAAAATAAATAAATACAAGTTAGAATAACCCGAACAACCCAAAATAACCCAAACTAACCACAACCTTAAATATAAGAACCCGAACAAACCACAACCTTCATATTATGGATTTACCGACACGAGTTGAGGCCATAGGGTAGAAAAGTTGTCCTTCAAGCCTCTATATCCAGTGTGTCCTG
The DNA here is from genome assembly GCF_021521415.1 of Bidens hawaiensis. Taxonomy (NCBI): domain Eukaryota; kingdom Viridiplantae; phylum Streptophyta; class Magnoliopsida; order Asterales; family Asteraceae; genus Bidens; species Bidens hawaiensis. The sequence continues at coordinate 87,098 of NW_027498309.1, read as the reverse complement.
CATGTGTCGACGTGGTCTGTTTGTGCGTTTCCAATTTGTTTTGCTTTTTCATGTTTTTCGTATGCAGAAATCAACAAACAATAACTAATGTTACAAAAGCAAAGCAATAAAAATAATAATAAACAATTAAGACTCGAGCTCGAAACAACTCGACTTGTTTGAGCTTTTTATCAATCCAAGCTCGAGTACCTTGCAATCGCCACGACTCGTTTGCACTTATATTCCTAACTGTTGTTCTTCCTACAAAAGTTGAATTTCAAAACTCTTACAATCTAAATCAAGCTCCATATTCAACTAAAAATCAAACACAAGCTTTGAGCTTCTCTATAGATAACAGAAACACTCACACATGACCAATGTTATTATTATTATTATTATTATTAAAACCGAATCGAAGATTAACATTCGAACCAATAGTCTTATTGGTTTCACTGGTTCAGACCGATCAAATTGATCAAACCGGATTCATGAACAAGTTAAACTGCAAACAAGCTGAATAAATCAATCAGTGAACTCTAAATTATATTTCTATTCACTAATTAAAGAGTGTTCATATTCATCAAATTAGTGTCCATGGATTATGTAAATTTTTGTTTTATGAATAAAGTATTACATTAAATTTATTAAAACAAATATGAATGTGGGAAATCCTAATAGCAAATGAATTATCCGTCAAGTTTTAGATTCCAGCATCACATCATAATATCATATTATTAACATTGACAGACCGTACCTTTGTTGATTGAGATCCGAGGTCGGGAACTGTCTGCAGACAGTAAAATTAGGTTTTACTTCACCATCATTGAGCTCGGTCTGAGGCGTGGACTAGGGCTAAAATAGGTGAGGCAACAGATTATTTGTTAAGGTCTTTGCTTCTCATTCAAACCTAATGTATATTTGCAGAAATTAGGGCTGAAATAAACCTCTAACCTAATGCGTCGTGCGACAGTGGATAGAAGCTAGGAGAAATCGAAGACTAAAGTGTGATTCACCGGCAACTGATGGGCCGTCTTTTGGAGGTCTAAAATCGTGAGGAGAAGAGATCGAGAGAGCAGATCCAGGGTTAGTTTTTAGGGAAAGGGAAAATAATGGGAGATTGATTATATGAAAATTTAAAACTGGGAGGGAATGGAATATTAGAGGGAAATTAGAAACAAGTGATTATTATTATTTTTTTTAAACGACCAACTAACTAACGTCAGGTACTCCGTACGAACGGAGCCCCTAGCGGTCCACCTATTGAGGGATTCCCCGGATATAAACCCGACCTCCACCCCAGTCAAACGACACGATAGAGAGGAGCCGGTAAAACCGAGTGAGATCAGGACTCGAACCCTGGCAAGCCTGGGTCATCCTTTATATCTCCCATATAAATTGGTGATAGTGAGGTTTGAACCCTCTACCTCTCACTAGTAAAGTGAGTGTTCTACCATTGAGCCACAACCAATTTATATAAATAAGTGTTAATTTTGGTTTATAAAAAGTGAACTATTTTATTTTTAAAATATTTTTAAAATTATAAACGTCTTTGTAAATAATTAAATATACCCCACTTGTGCCTAGGGATGGCAATGGATCAGATTTGGAACAGGTTTGGGTAATCCTAAACCGGATTTAAGTAATCCTAAACCCATAGAGACTCAAGTTTATTCCTTACTTGTGTCACTTTTGGTGTATATTGAGAATGAAATATTTGAGCTAGGCATTGTGAGGTTATAGTTTGAATCATGAGCCCACCCGGGTTTTAGTCTCACTGTGTGTTACGCAAGAGAGTTCTACGCTTGTGGTTTCACAACGACTGTCAAGTGGCAGGCGGTGGTATGAAATCTGTAGGTCCTAATGACAGATCAAACAACTAAGTTCTTGAATTAATCCCACTTACTAGCTAGAGGAAATTATTAAGCAACCGAGATATCAAATCTTGTTTGTGTTTGGTTATTACCCAAAATAGAAAGCTAGAGAGAGTATGAGAGAGTTTGTGAGATGTGGATAAGATTAATTTCCAATAGGTTTATGTCTTCAAATTTCTCTATAACGCTCAAGTTTTTTCAGGAATGTTTAAAAAATAAAGAGAATATTACACATGATTTATTTATTATTTATTTTTCATTTCTTTCCTATTTAAATATTTCTTAACTGTAGTCAAAAGTAGTAATAACAGACTTGTCATTCCTACTAGGGCTGTAAATGAACCGAACGAACACGAACAAGGCCTTGTTCGTGTTCCTTCGTTAAGGAAATAATGTGTTCATGAACGGTTCACTAACACTTACCGAACGAATTTTTATGTTCGTGTTCGTTCCTTAAGGAAATAAATGTGTTCACGAATGGTTCACGAACACAAGCGAACACAAATAAAATCAACAAAGCCTAAAGATTGAGACCGACGTATTCTTCAATGTGAATAATGAAAGCGTGTAAACGAATCAAACAAACACAAACAAGGGCATATTCGTGTTTGCTCATTTAACTTTAAACGAATACGAACACTTAATCAATCAAAAGTTTATGTTCCTTTTTGTTTATTTAAAAAAAGAACATTTGTGTTCGTTTATATTTTTTTGTTTATAATCTAAGGAAACATAACTAAACAAAGATAAACAAACATAAATGAACATAGATAAACAAATGTAAGTGAACACAACAAACATAAATGAAAACACTTAAATAACACACAAATTAAAAAATATAAAGCCTTTAATTAGATGACTCATCCAAACAGTAATTAATTATTTTCTATTAATAATAAACGAACATAAGTAAATAGACATAAACAAACATAAATAAAAGAACATAAACGAATGTTCATGAACATAAATTAACGAACAGAACATGTGTTCATGTTCGTTCGTTTAATTAAACGAACACAATTTTTTTGTTCGTGTTCGTTCGTTTAATAAATAAACAAACATAAACGAACTTCTCGTCGAACGGTTCACGAACAGTTCACCGAACATTCGATTCGTTTACAGGCCTAATTCCCACTTTAGTGGGGTGATAAAGTGGTTAAGGTATATAGCGGGAGGTCAAGGGTTCGAGTCCTTGAAAGAGAAAATTTGCCAAAAATGCATTCCAAAGACAAAAGTCTATTTGTTGCTACAAAATCAAAGTAATAACACACTTATCTAAAAATTCATTTAATGTTTTAATTTTTGAAAATATTTTGTTACTTCATAATTTTAATGAATCTAACTATACTATTAAAGCAATAAGCTTTAAGTTCATATACCATCTTCTTATTGGTTGATTCTCATAGTTTTCATTTATATCAATGTCTTCTCTAATTTTCAAGTTAATAAAATAAATCAATAACATATTAAATTAAGATTCATCAATGCTATTAAATTATTATCTTTCCTCTTTCCTTTAATCTTTAATTATTTATTTTGGAATACTTAAATAATAAATAATAATGTAATAATGTAATATTTTAATATTACATTTAGCTAAAAGTGTAATTTAGATTAATTAAATACGAAATATTATTTAGCTATAGTTTGAATACGAAATATTTAAGTATTCAAAAATGAAAAAAGTCAAGACAATAATACGAAATATTATTTAGCTATAGTTTGAATACCAAATATTCAAAATTTCTTTTTGAAAATTTAATTATTTTTGGTTGATTTCATTCACCACCTTTGTTATTTTTTGCTTAATTTCATTCACCACCTGTGTTAATTTTATAGATAATATATAATAAATAATTTAATTAATTATTTGTTATTTCATCAATAGAAGAGATTATGGATAATATATATATATATATAATATAGAGATACCGATATAAAATATTATAATTGTGTTAAAATATTATATTATTTAAATTTAAATAAAATAAATTAAATATGTCAAATTCGTAAGGAAATTAAGGAAATTAGGAAATGATGACCCATTTTATTAAGATAAGGTTTAATTACGGATTTGTAAATTTTTAAATTCGATATTCCCTCCTTCCTATTTGAATTAAGTTTTACTATAATATATAATAAATAATTTAATTAATTATTTGTTATTTCATCAATATAAGAGATTACGTATTTAATATAGAGATTACGGATAATATATATATATATATATATATATATATATATATATATATAATATAGAGATATCGATATAAAATATTATAATTCTGTTATAATATTATATTATTTAAATTAAATTTGTCAAATTCGTAAGGAAATTAAGGAAATTATGGATTTGTGAATTTTTAAATTTGATATTCCTTCCTATTTGAATTAATTATTGTCTAAATTATGGTCTAAATTTGAATGTAAATTTTATTTAATTAACAATCATTAAGTTTTACTATAATTACGTTAGTTGACCCATTGACCCACTGATTTCATTACAGTCATTTACTTTTAAGAATTAAAGTACAAATCCATTGACCCTTTCACCCATTCACTTATTATTGTCAATATATTACAACAATTAGTAACTTTTTATTTTCACACCTTATATGAATTACAATACATATTATATAATTAGTAACTTACATTTTACATTATGTAACATTGCATTTTACAGAACTACCATTACATAAAATTCAAAAATTTGTAAATATATTATTTGTATTTCGAATCTAATTATGTAACATTACATATTATTTGAAAATCCATTAATTACGATATCAATTATGTTCCTTTTTACTGTAATTTTTTTAAAAATTTTTGAAATTTCCTAAATTTATGTTTCTAATCAAGAACATTTATACCTTCCTTCTATAATTTTCTCTACCCTAATTCATTTGGTATAAATATGTACATTTGATAGGCTAATTCTTACACCATCAAGGTATCTTTAGCAAAAACGAGTTGCTTTGTGCCAAGGTTTTTAGTTTTTGTTGTTTATATATCTTCCATTTTCATATTTCATTTTTGAGGCTTAAAATTGTTATTGTTATTTAATTTTAATTTTTTTGTGTTTTTGTTAAATTTTACTAGCAAGATGGAGCCAACAAATATCACCATGCTGAACCAACTCGATGTTCTTAACAGTGAGTGTATCCTAAAGGTCCGTATTTTGAAACTTTTGTGGCTGAAGGACAAATCAAAGCCAGGGCAAGATTGGTCCATCGAAATGATTGTTCAAGACGAAATGGTATTCTTAACACATTCATTAATTTACTATATTATTCATACAACTATTTACTAATCTTAATAATAATGTGGCGGGGCAACAGAATGCAAGCCTATGGAAAATAACTATAATTCCCGATTCTCATATTATTAATCATTTCATTGTTCATTCATTTCTTTGCCATTTAAATTATTGGTTTTATTATTTTTATTATTTCTGTTACATCCATTTGGAATTAAATTATTTTTGTTATTGTTAATTATTCAGGTTATAGTCATTGCAATATCAATTTTTCCGGCTATACATTATAACAACAATTTTACATTTGTTCACATAATTCAAATATTCCATAATTGGTAATTTTTTCTATTATTTTACATTAATTGTTATTGTATTTAATTATGATTATTCCGGTTAATAACTAAAGTTCCGTTTAGTTAGAATAATATATTATTTAATTTTATCATTTCAGCTTATGGCTCCCAACTAGAAATGCTAATGTCATTGATGGAGTATTTGTTGTAAAAATGTCTTACTTTTTGTACAAGATTAGATGTATATATTTTTATTATTCATGTATTTTTGTATTTTTCACAATTCATGTAATTTAATTGATTTTTATATAATTAATCTTATTGTTGTTGGTCAAAGTGTATTTAATAAATTTCCATGATTTTGAATCATTTTCAAAATTCTATTTTTAATTTAAATTGGTCATTATTGGTCAAATTCTATTTAATATGTTTCCATATTTTTAATTTAAATTTAATATCATAGGTAATTAAATCACTAATGTCAACGAAATTTAACAAATTTGTATACTTTCCAATATTATTAAACTTTATATTTTAAAATAATACACATTTATGTGCTTATCTAAACTCATTTCCAAATAATACTGTAAAAAGAAAGCTATGTTTCTATAACATATTAAACTATTCTCTAGCCAAGGTTATTGTGCAATTTGATTTTGTATTAACAATATATCATATGTTGGAGACACTTGTCTTCGTGGATATAAAGATTATTAATATAGATCAATAACTAAAACCAATAATTTAAGATTTATACATACTGTTGGGCTCAATGAGAACTACTATATATTTACGAACCACTAAAAATTATTTAGTTCACCTTTTGTATGTATTAAAAGATTAATACATTATTAGTATCTTACTAATGGAAAATAAAATGCGTCACTATATCAAATGGTTTGTAACATCACGTAAATTTCGGCCAAAAATGTCAAGTTTCCAAAGTTAAGGGGCCAATTCTGTCATTTTCCAAACTCCATGGGCTAAAATGAAAAATCTGATTTCTTGACCCCTCGCGCTACGCAACAGATCAAGAAAGACACCCATCGCGTACCGCGATGGGGTGTCTGACACAACGTGACACGTGTGCCACGTGGCACACGGTGGCAGCGTCTGCCGCCACGTGTCACCACGTGGCAACATGTCCGCAACATGTCGCCACGTGGCTCGGCGCCTGCCACGTGTCACACGTGGCAGGCCTACTGTCTGACTCAGCAGACTTATATCGCGGTACGCGATAGGTCTGCCAAGTGACCCATCGCGGGGTCCAAAAATGGGTATAAATAGGGGGGTCACGACATTGATCCTCTCACACCTCAAAAATCACATACATACTCTCTCACCACTCTCTCTTTACACCTCGAAATTTGCGCCATCGATCCACCCTGTTAAACGTGCCCCGTTACCTTGTTTTCCGTGCCCGTTATCTCGATATACGTACCACCTACCGACGACGTTCCAAGTAAGGAGGAAGTGTTGTCCCGACATCCCGAAGTTTACCTCGAAGTACGTGCTGAGAAGTGTTGGCGCCTCGAAAAGCGTGCAAAGTGAGGAACAAGAGTTTTCAAGGAAGGAGTGTTGATTGAGCGGCGTCGAAGTGCTGCGCAAGTATTTAGGGTATTTCTAAACCGACAAAGGTAGGCATAATGCCCGACCAAAATAATAATAAAATATTGAAAGGGCTTAATACCCGAAGTCGATATTATTCTCGATAAATAAAGAAAGATATAACAAAGAAAAGAAAGAAAAGAAAAAGAAATAAAATATATATATATATATGAGTATATATATATATATATATATATATATGTATAAATATTTTTTTGTTATAAAATATATTATTTAAGTGTAATGAGTATACTTAAATAATAAATAAAGAAATACGTTTCTTAATGAAGAAGAAACGTCGTGTTTTATAAATAAACTAAAGGTTTATTAATATCACTTTTCAACTAAAGGTTTTAAAGTAAAAAGAGATTATGAACTAAAGGTTCATCGAGATAATTAAGACTAGAGGTCTTAAAGCCGGATCGTGTATCCGACTAGTGAATGTTATACTCGTATTATAGGTGCGAGATAGCGAAGGAAAGACATACGGGCGGTATTGGAAGCCGATCCCATTGAAAGGTGAATACGCCCCACTTTTACAAATTGTCTTCAAGCAAACAAACGTGTTATGTGTAAAACTTTACATGAGGCTTCGTGTCTCTAAAAACATTATAAATAAGAGTATAAGCCAGCCCTCAGGCTATGGTATACGTTTATCTGGATCCTTACATATGTGGAATGCGGTGGGTACATCGCACCACGCTTGGTCACGACCTCTAGCCACGATGGGCCGGACCTAATTTACGTCCGAGTGGGGAATGGCCATGTGTATATTTATGGTACCTAAGTTATGTCATAAACGCTGCGGTGTTTCGCTGAGGTGACCTAGTGCAGAGACTCGAGTTTATGATGATTGTTTTAACTTGATTATTCCTAAGCCAAGATGGGCCGAGACTTACGTGGTCTCGAGGGGTAGTTAAGTAAAGAAAATATTTTAGCGTCAACATATTCACCAACATTCGTTGCTGACGTATTTTAATAACATTTTGCAGGTAATCAAGATTAGAGCTTGAAGGACGAAGAAGCTCTAGAATCCGATGGATCGGATAATTTTGTGTAAATATTAAAATATGGTGGTTTTGTAAACTATAAACAAGTAAATATTAAACGAGACTTTTGTCTCGTCTTTTGTAATGTAAATATTTTATATTATCGATCCTTTGTTTTTTTGTTTTTATAAAGTCTTCCGCTAAAACCCGTAACTCTGATTTATTTACAAACATGGTACTAACTATGGATCATACCCCTAGGCCTAGAATGGGGTGTGACATGGTTGCCACATCCGGACTGTTATTAGCAGCCATATGGATATGTAGTTAGGCATGCTAAAATGTATTGCTGTGCAATCTTGCAAAGATTTAGAACATGTTTGAGCTAATATGGGTTATTAGCATCTTGAGTTCAAGTCATAACAAGTTCAAGTCAAGATTAGAGTGTATACAAGTTATGACTCTATGAATCGTTAACAAGTCATATAAGTCAATTGATGTTTCTAAGTGTTCAATTATTAGCTATTAAAAAATCAATTTATTCCTTTTTATATTAATCTTTGACAACACCGAAATACTACAAATTAAAGTATAAACCTTGTATATAAGGAAGTATTTAGGAAGTTGTAAATACTAAATTTATGATACTTTTGTTAAATAAATAGTTAAATTGTATAAACTTTTGTTCGTGTTTATTTTAAATTACACTTCAAGTAGTTCTTCTTACATCTTGTCAAAGTGAAACGTACTTAAACTATCAAAAAAAACACGAGGCTCACAGTTGGATGTCAATCCTTACATGTTGAAGAGATAAAATAATTTGTGAATTAACTATTGGATATAGGTGAAGGGAATGTTGGGGGTTCCAAATGATGACGAATGAATGTACAAATTCCTGATGATATTTTAATTAACAATTCATTATATCCAGTATATGATTTAATAGACTTTGTATATCATTCGATTTTAGGCAAGTTCAATGAACTTACTTTCAAGAACGGACAATATTGTCGATTAAAATTATATATGTTTATTAGACGACTAGCTTTTGAACCCGTGTTTTACACGGGACGGGATTTGTCAAGTGATAAAAATAATAAGGTCGTTATTTCAATTGTATCTCAAAATATTTACGAATTAATTTAATGTACGAAGTAAATTATGAATTATTATTTTTTTCAGTTCACGATTTATGAAATGTATCTTTTCCATATTTCACCCCATGTACTATACATGATTGAAAATTTGAACTTAATGTAATTTCTCGTGTAACAATATTTAAAAGATAATAATTAATGTGTATAGACAATAATCTAGATCATAATGTCATTAAACAATATAAATGCAAACCCCTAAATATATATTTACTATTGTGCTGAAAAACAACCACCAACCCAATTATTGATTATATTTAGCATCAATTGTTTTTAAAGGTGATTATAAATATGAAATTTACAAATCTTTAAACAATGAAGAGTTAAGTGTCATTGTTTGTTTATTTTTTTTGTTAACAAAAGTGACTAGTTCATTTATTTTTGCTAAAAAAGTGGCTCGGTTAATTTACTTTTGTCAAAAAAAAGTGGTTCGGTTTGTTTGCATTTTCAAGTAGTTCAATTCGTTTATTTTTGTTAAAAAATCAGTTCAGTAAGTTATTTTTTTTGTTAAAAGTGGTTCGGTTTGTTTCTTTTTGTTAAAAAAAAGTGATTCAGTTTGTGTTTTTATTAAAGTAGTTTGCCTTATTTATATTTGACCAAATGGTTAAATAAATGAGAGAAACAAAAACTATTTTATCCCTAATGGAAAACACAAAAAGGTTAAGAAAAAGTACTAAAACATCATAATTTCGGAAACGTCAGGTGTTTATTTGCATGAAATTTAAAAGAAGGTACTAAAGTTGCATAGTTGGTCAAACCTGGGTATGAAAAGTCACTTAACTCAATGATGAATTAAATCCACACTATGTTATAACCCAATTTACAAAATGATTTTGACCCATGACTCATGGATATCTAGAATGAATGAGATGAGAGATTAGAAGTTAGAAGTAATGTAGGGTTGACACCTAAGCTTCAACATTTTCTTTTATTAGTATCGTAAGATTTCTATATTTCCACATGTGGCGCCCACTGGTTAATAACCTAGTAAGTTATACAACAAAAATAAACACAGTAAGTCGGTAAACAATTAAACCCCTTTATGAAACCACCGATCCTAATAACCTAATTCCATAACTACAACATAACAATGGCGATCAAACGATCACGTAAACAAGAACCAAACGCAACACCGACAATGGCGGACCGGCTTTCGACATTACCTGAAGAGCTACAGATCCGTATTCTTTCGTCTCTTGACACCAAGCACGCCTTTGAAACATCGTTGTTGTCGAAAGCATGGTCTTCTAAATGGACTCATGTTCCTTCTCTCGACTTCAACTCCCATAGTTTTAAAAAACTCAAAGTTTTCGATAAGTTCGTTTATGGTGCGTTATCTGTTCCAAGATCGGCTAAAGTGAAGAAACTAACCTTCAAACGCGACAGAATATGCAGCGCCAAGATTTTAAAGAAGGTTTTCGATTACACGTTTAAACAACGTGTTGAAGAACTTGACGTTAGTATTAACAAGGCTAGAAAAGAGTCGGGTTGGCCGATCATGTCGCATCCTTCATGCGATTCGTTAAAAAGTTTGAAACTCCAAAGCTACAAATTATACATCCGTTGTTCGTATTTGGGACTGAGATCCGGACCTTTCAAGAATCTGGCAAGTTTACATCTCCGAAAGGCTATTATTACGGATCTTGATCCGTTCTCCGGGTTTACGGCGTTGAAGAAGTTAACATTGGTTTGGTGTTTTGTTCTAACAGACGAAAAAACTTTGAATATACACGCTCCACATCTTTCGGAGCTAACACTTTCGTACTGTGTCAACCAATGTAATCTCACGACTCCGAACCTTAAATGTTTTGAGTTCGAGGGGTTTAAGTTACCGCGGTTGGAGACACACGGTCTTCGGTTCTTGACACGGTGGATATCCGGTTAGAAGGTTGTTACAGAGCTGATCAAGTGAGAATAATGTTTGAGGATTTGATGATGATTTTTAATGCTTTATGCAATGCGAAGTCGGTTACCGTTTACCCGTCTGTTATTCACCTGCTCTCGTTGTTTCCAGATGAGTTGGCGGATCGGTGTTCACCGTTTCAGGAATTGAAGAGTTTGAAGGTGGATTTTAGTTCCTTTTCTATGCAGTCACTTTAAATGTTGCGAGTCGTTGGTTGAATCGTTGAAACATGTTTCATGTGCCGAAGGTTACTTGCTACAAAAGTCACCCAATGCCAAGGTCACCCGTGATATATCCTCAATATATTTAAACGATGATCAGTAAACGTTCAATGGCTGAACTAGAAAATGTTGATTTATAAAATGGGAACCTCAATATTAATGCACTTTAATAGAAGTTATTTCTTTTTATCTTTTGTTATACATGATAATTAGGTCCTTTCTTTGTGCACTTTTGGCTAAAAACAAACATGGTTTTCATCTATGGGAGTTTAACTTGTCTTGGGGATTCTTCTACATTTCTTCCTGTTGCTTGATGCTTTCGTTAAAATAAATTGCGTAAAGCGCTAGTTCATATGATTTTGCTTTTTTTTTTTTCGATCCGAAATAGATGGACCTACTCATGATGAATCAATCCTTCTTTTGTTTTCCACACCTCCATTTTGCTTTTTGCAATCTTCCTCATGTTAATCATGATTTTGCTTATTCTGCACACAAACTTGTAGTGCATCTTTGTAAAATTCTACCATCACAATTACAATATGAAACATAAGTCTAGCATAGGGTGTGAATAAATATGGTCAGAGACTCACAATGGTGAGGTTATGACAATATGGTGGTTTGGCAGTTATGGGTCAAGGGTTTCAAAGTTCTGAGTCAATAGATTTTCATAATATTTATTTTCTAATATATTACTAGTCTGATATATGTTATTTGAGGCTTGTATAATATGATACTATAGTTAAGTTGTCACTAAATACTTGTGTTAAATAACCTATAAAATCATTAACAAAAAAGAAGTCACATCACTTTTGTTAGTTCAGCTCACTCGTAAAATATAGGAAAATTGAAATCCTTACAAAACAGTAAAATTATAACTTAATTATAATACTAAAAAGAAAATAGTACCTTCGATTTAAAAACCCTTTGTTTTGTTTTAGTTCTAATTAGCACTAATTCAAATTAGATTTTTAATATTTTTAGTCTCAAATAGGTGATAAGATTCATTAAACAAAAGTATATCTCACCTTATAATTACTATACATTAAAACATCTTTGTCCTATATGTGGTTTAAGGCATTGGACTCTGAATCCAGCAACTGAGCAGCATCATTTCAGATCTCGCTAGGTTTTTCGTATGCACTTTACTTATTTAATCTTAGATATATGTCAAAGTGGTCCTATGGTCTAGTGGTTAGGACATTGGACTCTGAATCCAGTAACCCGAGTTCAAATCTCGGTAGGACCTTATCGATTTTTTACATATTTTTTCATCTGATTTCTTTTCTTCATTCAGTTTGTGTCAATTGCGGATGAAGATTTCCAGTTGCATGTAAGACAATATTCTTCACATCCATGGCACCACATTAAAAAAATATACACAATTGTTTATTGTACCTGATGTTAATTCCTTTGAAATTTAGTTCCTTCATAACTTTGAAAAATTATATCATCCCAATTGCAATGGTCACCGTGTGTCAATGGTCACGGTGGTGAGGTTACTACAATATGCGTGTTTCAGCTAGGGGTGCAAATGAGCCGAGCTACTCACGAGCTACTCGAGATCAGCTCGTTAAAAAGCTCGTTCGAGCCGAGCTTTATTGAGCCCGAGCCCGAGCCCGAGCCCGAGCTCAAGCCTAAAAATAAGCTCGTTTAATAAATGAGCCCGAGCCCGAGCTTTACTTATCGAGCTCGAGCTGGCTCGCGAGCCTAAACGAGCCTACCATTTATATAATTTTTTTAAAATATTTATTTAATCATTATTAGTTAATAAATATAATGTTATGAAAAATAAATAAAAATAACTGAATAATATATACTCCCTCCGTCCCAATTTAAATGTCCTAATTTGACTTTTCAAGTCTTTCTTTTGCAACTTTGACCGTAAATATTTTTGTTCGTGTCATATAATACTTGATGAAAATTATATCAATGTAAAATACATTTAAAACCCAATCCATTCATATATTTTACATCAAGTATTATGTAACACAAACAAAAATATTGTCGGTCAAAGTTAAACAAGAAAGACCGAAAATGTCAAACTAGGACATTTAAATTGGGACGGATGGAGTATTCTTTTATACATAAAATTATAATAGAAAAAAATATGTAAAATAATTATAACTAGATTTTGGCCCCGCGCGTTGCGGCGGGTACGCGTCAGGAACTCGGCTGTCACCGAACTATATTCAAGCATTATGCCACTAAAAGCAAGGTATTTAGATGTATAAAAGTAACAATGAATGTGAAACGTCGTAACAATTCATTATTAGCAGTACCACATTGCTTAACAATGATTTCGCCTATGCACACGCATCTTCTATTAGTTATTGAAACATACTAAAACACAGTCCACGAACATGCTCGTTTATCACCAAGCGAGCTCCACGAAATTGAAAATATACATTCAAGAGAGAAAACTAACATATGAAAACACTTAATTTGTTAATCTAGCTAAAGATTACAGCACAATTGAAGGGAAAAACTATATGTTTGCGTGCACCTGTAGAGTTTGTGGTGAAATTTATAGCACTCCACTTCATGTAGACTGCACATATTATATATGCAGAAACCGGGGTAACATTTTTGTATACAAATATATTCAAATAAATATAACCGAAGGCTAAACAACGACGAAGCATGATTGTTGTGAATTGCCAAAGTTAAGAAGCATTACAGATATAGTAAATTAAGTGAAGTAATTGAAAGGTAAACTTCCTTAAGCAATATTTCCTTTTTAACACATCATTTTCGGTGTCTTCTACTTCTACTACTGGATCTTCTTCCTTCAGTTACAACATAATCAGTTGTGTAGCCGGATCACTTAATTGTATTGCATTAAAAACTATATATCAGGTTTCATATAATCTAACCATATATCTACATTATTATACTTTTGTTTCCTACAATTTAATGCATCTATACATGAATAGGTTTGACTGAAAACTAAATCTCAAAAGCTTAATGTAAACATGAACGACTTGTTTTACAAAACTGAGCAACCGAAAATTGTAACCTAACCATAAGAGTTGTACTTAAGTTTCGGTCAACAGCATAGTTGATGAACACCTTCAATTACCAAGAATCCATCCGTGTGTATAAAATCTGGTGATGGTCCAAAGGGTATCAACACTCATTTACGTTTCTTAATTTTGGCTGACTCCAATTCCCGTTAAATAAATAATACAAAGCCACCTTATAGAGGTAGGGTACCAAAAAGACCCAAATACCCTTAAGTACCACCCGCGATTCACAGAGGAACCTCTAATAGGCTACACGCGGGATATATGAATCACCCGCATATCATGGTAGAAGAGGAACATCCTCATAACACGCGCGGAAGCATCCTGGCGCCCTCAGAAGTCATCCGTAGGACAGGACATCTGTCCGCCTAAATAACCGGAAGACAACGCTAGCAGGACAACTGTCACTAATTAATTACTCTCTAGAAAAAGGCTCACGATTCTTACTTGGGGAATACGTGACATATCAACCAATGAATAAAGGACACCTGGCCAGGTTGTTATAACCGTGCACATGGCCAGGGTGCAATCCGTCCTATCATTGAGCGACGCGTGTCCAGGTTGTTATACCCATGCACATGAGACGTATAGCTCAACCTATCTTGAGAGGACACGCGTCCAGGCAGTTATCAAAGATCTTCCAGAAGAGGACAGCTGGCCCAATCACCTTCCTACATCCTTCGGCTATAAATACATTGTCAAACGGTATGAGGTATTCATTCACTCACCTACATTCTGACTACACTTAGTCTATTTACTTCAGTACTTTCTCCATTTACGAAGGTTACTGATCCTCACGCCGGAGGGTGGTTACAGGAAGACCCCCCCTCTTGTCCTTCCTGTAACGAGACTCACGGTGTCTGTTTTGCAGGTTCCGGTCATTGGACTTTGGGAAGTTAGACTCATATCCTGGTAGCAATTATCATACTTTACCTTGTGGACTCATTTGATCCAAGACCCATACCCGGGGATTGGATTCGTGTTTCTTCATTGGCGCCATACGTGGGAACTTGTTAGACTAGCAATAGTTTTCGTTGGTTTTTTGGTTCGTTCGATATGAGTAAACTTCCTGAAGGGCCGACGGGAACCCCTGCCCCTGATTCACGTGTGACTAACACGGAAGCACCTCCGGGTCTTAGTGTTTTTGCACGTATTACGACTCAAAGTGGCCGTACTCTTGAACGTGTCACAGCTCTGGGGTCACGAATCACTGATGTAACACCTGGGGGTTTTACCCTCGAAAATGTTACAACACCAACTGGTCCCACTCCCAAAGACATGGGACGTGGCTCGGCACCAGAAGGTTCCAATTTGGGTAATCTCAGACGGATTATGGAAGAGACTCGCCGAAACCAGTCAGTATTGGATCTGGAAGATGATTCATGCAACTCTGACATGGCGAGGTCTCATCAACGTAATTCCAAATCCAGAGGAAAGTTAACTCCCGAGGAGTGGCTCCATGTGCAACAACAAAGTTTGGTGGCTGAATATGAGCGCAGAAAACATGATGAACGACTTCATGCTCGCACTTTAAATTATGAGGAATCTCCCAGGGGATCTCCTTCTCCTCCAACAACAGTGAGAGGAAGTTAGATCCGTTACAGCCAACAGACGGAACCAGAGTTTGGCGAATTACCGAGGTTACGTCCTCGTCCTCGCATAAATATGCGGATGCCATCTTACTTGGAAGTATTTGATAGTTACGACTCAACTTACCAGCCGGGTGAATACAGTATGTATACCGCTGATAGTAGGATGAGCTCACGAGCAAGAAGCAGTCGTCCGCAGGACATAGTCCGCCATACTGAGTACCACAGTAACGCTGAACGGGACTTCACTAAGCTGTATCGCCCGGCGGCCTTTGCCGAAAAATCGAAATTCATAGCAAGTATTGCTACAACACCTTTCCCTGTCAATGCTAAAATACCAACGTCAGTGGGTAAATACAATGGTATGACTGATCCAAGTGATCATCTCCAGAACTTCGTGGCAGTAGGTGGTGTTAGTGGTTGGACGCTCCCCTATTGTTGTCATACGTTTGCATTGACATTGACAGGGGCATCGAGAGAATGGTTTGAAAAGTTACCTGATGGTCAAATTTCTAGCTGGGATGACCTCGTAAAAAAGTTTTCTCAACAGTTCAGCCAGCAGAAGAAACATACGCGAGATCAATCAAAAATTTTGGATGTCGTTCGTCATGATAACGAGTCCATAGAAGATTTTATCACCAGATTCAATGACGAAAGTCTGAACATTGGCAGGATAAGCAAAGACATGCTTCGTGGTGCCTTCCGCAAGAATGTCAAATGTGACGATCTAGTCCGCACACTTACTGGCAGAGATGGAATGCCAAAAGAATGAGACGATCTTATGACTGCGGCAAAAGTATATGTCAACACTGAAAAAACTTTGAGGAATGGTAATCCAAAGCAAAAAATTTAAAGTCGATTTTCAGACACCAAGGCCAAATAAACAGACGAGAGGGTCTATTTGGTCAAGGCTTCAGCCAAGTGTGGAAGTGTCAAAACCATTCGATGCAAGATCCCTCATAGGCAACAAGAACAAAGCAGGACCCTCGAACCGAGGTCCCAACAATTGGACTCATCTTTCAAAGACTCCCGCTGAAATCCTCACTACATAAAATATAAATTTTAGAAAACCACAGTCACTGACAAGAAGGTCATTCTTGGATGCCAAGAAGCATTGTTCGTATCATGACGACATTGGTCATAATACGAATGATTGTAGAACATTAAAAAATGAAATTGAGGCGGTGTGAAGTCTGGAAAACCAAGCACTTGGTGAAAATTGGAAAACCTGATAACGGTAAAGTGTCACACCCCAACCTAAGGCGGAAATGTCGGGGCGTGAACTGATTGTCACAGCTCTCAATGTACTATCATGCAATATTTAAATGACAATATCTATTAATTAAATTCAATTTTCAAATAAATCAAATACAAACAAGTACATAATCAAGTATCATACAACAATACAACTTATATTACAAATGATCTTGATTAATTGTTTTCTAACTTATATTCTTCACTAAGTCTTCACCAACCTGCATTAAATTTCTACGATAACCTGCATATGCGTATAAAATCTAATTTTGTCAACAACACATGTTGAGTGAGTAAAACACCAGTTTAAGACACAACAATAATAATATATAATAAATAAAGAAAGATGCAAACTGTTCCTGCGAGAATAAACAATTAAGCCATATCACATAAACAATCAATCAACCATAAAGAAAGCAAACCATAAAGAAATAAACCATAAAGAAAGGGCTCAACCAATCCATATAGATGGACATTGGTTACCAAAGCAAGGACTAAACCGTTGCCATAAAAATGGACATCGGTTGCCGAAGTAAGCATACAACGTTCAAATAAAGCAAGTAAGCAAATAGCAAGTTAAGCATAAACTGATATACACACAAGGATTAACAGTTGCGATTTTGAATACTATATAATAGTTAAATATGATAGATACGCACATGTCCCCAAAAAGGTTTGAAAATAAGTAAAAAGGGGAGTGATTACTCACCTTAGTAATTAAGCAAGAGATACGATTCTTTTAACTATAAAGGTAGATCAAGCTCTTCAGAAAAACACCGACGAGAAATCCTAAGTAATAAATATTTAAAGAAATAAATACGAATCGAATGATAGATTCTATAACTCGATAGAGACTCGGGATTTGATGATCGGGTATATTCTAACGAAATTTTAATATTACAAAAATTAGTAATTTATTAGTTTAAATGGTATATTTTTATTAATAAAATTCTTGAATAATATCTATTAAGTTGTTGGATAGTTTAAGGTATTTATTTATATTTTCACTATTAAGTAAGATTTCTTTCAAGTAAATATTGAAAAATAATAATAATATTTTATATAATATACGATTTTTTATAGAATACGCAAATTATAATTTACAATAAGTTTAAATATATATATATATATATATATATATATATATACACTTTAGATTAACACAATTTATAAGCTTTAAAACCGTTAGTAAATTTATAAATAAACTGTTGTGCATATATATATATGGTTTTTACAAAGTTTCAAAAAAAAAGAACTAGTTAATATGTCGGTTTTAAATAAATAATCTTTATTTACAGTTTATATATATTATTTATAATATAAATTACATGATTTAATATATTATTATATAATTAGATTAGTTTTAAAAAAATAAAACAAAACAGGGCCTGGCCGGGACTTGAACCCGCGCCAGTGGCCGGCTCGGAGTGTTAGACGACCAACTACAACCAACTGCGCTACATGACAGTTGGTTATAATGCCTGGATATTAATTTATAAATAGACAGACTGATCAGTCAAAAACCCTAGAAAATCCGATTGGTTAATCTATTATACAATGAAACGATTAAGGTTAGGGTAAACGTAAAGCGGATCAAGGCTGTCAGAAACATATAATTAATTACCTATCACGAAGATGAACATGGTTTAATTAGCACCATGCACAGCTGGCGACGGGTTGATCAAGAATACACAGCAAGCATCAACGATAATAAGATTCGCTATAGGGTTACAGGAGGCGACATCATAAGGATTATATACTCACGTTTAATTGGATTATAATGTTAGTTAGTACGTATATTGAGAACGAGTTGATTTTCGGTGAATGAAATAAGTAACGAATCTGTATGATCTTTATAACAAAATTAGGGGGTGTCGGCAGGCGATTAGTATATATAACTAAGATCCCAACAATCAATTTCGTATATTAGACGAGAATTAAGGGCCAAGAAAACTTAAACGGGTATACGGGTTGCAATATGGGTCGGATAAACAGGTTTGGAAATGGGCAGATGGGTTGTTGGTTAAAATGGGTTATAATTTATCAGAATTGCTGATTGGTCCTTATAGTTTAGATATAGATACAAAAATAGTTTAAAGTATAGTATAGGGTAATAACTGAATATACATCAAAGTTAATTATTATATGTTAAGTAAATATAATAAACAAATATTAATAAACGAATAAATATTCGATAGACGCGATATTTTGTCGTTTAAATTTCCTGAACATAAAAACGGGTAGGATTATTATTAATGAATATGCATTTAAAAAGTCCGAGTTATTACATAAAGCTCCCGTTCGGGACAACCAGGGCCCGAGTAAAAAACAAGTTAAAGATTTAAACGTCCACATGATACAAGGCGGGTACGATACAGGGAAGAAGAGGAAGGAATCTGATGATGAGGAGTGGAAGAATGAGCCAGTGATCTTCCCATGAATCAAGGGGGCCCAAAGAACAAAAATCCCTTGATCATCACTGTCCTCTTCGGATATTATCGCTCTCAATACATTTTCTTCGATACCGGCAGTACATCGGACATTATGTATGAACAATGCTTCGAACAGCTTGACGAAGAAGATAAAGAAAGATTAAAACCTATCCATGCTCCAGTATCAGGGTTTGGAGGAGAAATAATGCATCCGCGAGGGGTAATCTCATTTCCGGTTACCCTAAGTGATGGAATTCATTCCCGGACTGAGGAAGTCGAATTTATGGTTCTACCAGCAACATCGAAACATGACATTATCCTCGGACGAGAAGCGATTGGTGACTTCAATGCGCATCCGTCCACGGCACATGGTGCAGTAGGAGTTCCAACTTGTACCGGCATAGCAATAATTCATGTCAATCGACATTGTTTTGCAACCGAGAGCTCAAAACCCAGTAAGGTTCCAAAACAAACTTTGAGGGCTGAACCGGAAAAATGGGTTCTGAACAAAAAGTTTTCTGATCAAACTGTAACGATTGGACCGGCTATCTCCGAGATAGTACGGACTTTTCTAAAACAGTTGTTATAAAAAAATATTGACGTTTTCGCATGGCAACCCGCGGACATGACTGGTGTCTCGCGGAACACAAATTAAGGGTAAACTCGTTGTTTACACTAATTGTTCAAAAACAACGTAAGATGGGTCCGGAACAAACAAAGGCAATGAATGAGCAGGTACAGGATCTCTTACAGGCTGGGATCATCCGTCCAATCCGATATCAGACTTGGGTCGCCAACCCAGTTATCGTTCCCAAGAGCAACGGGACATGGCGGATGTGTATAGATTTTAAAGATCTAAATAAAGCATGTCCTAAGGATTGTTATCCTCTGCCGGAAATAGACCTCAAGGTTGATGCTGTGGCACCATTCAAATTCAAATGTTTCCTGGATGCCTACAAAGGCTATCATCAGATTCGCATGGTGGCGGACGATGAAGATAAAACAGCATTTCGTACTGATCAAGGCAACTTTTGTTATAAAATGATGCCTTTCGGGCTAAAGAATGCGGGAGCCACATATCAACGATTAATGGACATAGCATTTAAAATTCAAATTGGTTGAAATTTGGAGGTTTATATGGACGATCTCGTAATTAAAAGTGTTGAGGAAGACCAAATGTTGAGAGATATTGAAGAGACGTTCGAAACCTTGAAGAGTATTAATATGAAGCTGAACCCAGCTAAGTGTTCATTCGGAATGGAGGAAGGAAAGTTTCTTGGAGTAATTGTCATGGCTGCGGGCTTCAAAGCTAACCCAGACAAAGTTCAAGCTGTAGCTCGCATGCCTTCTCCTTCTTCCCTTAAGGAAGTTCAGACACTCAATGGTCGATTGGTTGCTTTGAATCGTTTTTTGGCAAATCATGCAGCCAAGTCTCATTCTTTCATCTCAACTCTAAGAAATTGCCTCAAGAAAGCACAATTTAAATGGACCGCGGAAGCGGAACAAGCTTTCTTGGAGGTTAAAAAATGTTTGATGGAACTTCCCACGTTAACAGCACCCCATGCGGGAGAACCTTTAACGTTATACCTATCAGCTTCAGACATTGCCATTGGGGCTGTCCTTTTGACAGATCGAAAGAATGTCCAAACGCAGATCTATTATGTCAGCAGAACATTGTCAGACCCAGAAACAAGATACTCTATGCTCGAAAAACTTGTGTTGGCACTGGTTTATGCTGCCAGACGCCTTCGCATGTACTTCCAAGGGCACCCCATCAATGTCTTAACCGGATACAAGCTCAAGAACGTTCTCTATAAACCGGAATTGTCTGGCAATTGGCCAAATGGGCTATCGAGCTAGGTGAACACACAATAAAATATAAACCTAGACCAGCAATCAAAGGGCAAGTGTTGGCGGATTTCGTAACTGAAGTCCCGCATCACAAAGTTAAAGAATGTTTGATTGAGCAGCAACCCCAAGTACCTCCGAAATTGGGACATATTTGGTCTTTATTCACGGACGGAGCTTCAAGCAGTGAGGGATCTGGCGCAGGCCTCAGGCTAGTCAATCCCGAAGGCCATGAGTTTACATACGCCATAAAGTTAGATTTTAAAAGTACTAACAATGAGGCAGAGTATGAAGCTTTTTTGGCAGGCTTACGGATAACTAAAAAACTTGGGGTTAAACATTTGGAAGCCCGGGTGGATTCCATGCTGATTGCGGGACAGATCAATGGTACATATGAAGCAAAAAATGATATCATGGCTTCATATGTATCACAGGCAAAAGATTTAATGCTTCAATTTTCCTCGTGTAAAGTCATCCATATTAAGAGAAGCGAAAACAAACCGGCGAATGCTCTTAGCAAACTAGCTTCAACAAATTTCGAACACTTTGCTAAGGACATACGTGTCGAAGTATTGGATCGTCCATCTGTTCTGCAACGCCAGGTTTTGGTAATTCAAACCGGAGCGGAATCTTGGATGACACCCATTATAGCTTATTTGTCGGCAGGAATCCTCCCGGAAGAAAAAGCCGCGGCCCGGAAGATAAAACACAAAGCCTTGAAATATCATATACATAACGGTGTTCTATACACAAAGCCTTGGCAAACACAACATCGTCCCACTCTTAGGTAAATCCCACATCGGCCGTGGACAAGAGAGATCCTTGGTTCATAAGTAAATGTCATGCCTCTTCAATCACCAACGCGTTTTGGGCTTAGTTGGATGTGGAGCACATGAAAACTCCACGTTTAAGCGTGCTTAGGTGGAAGTAGTACTAGGATGGGTGACCACTTGGGAAGTCTCTACCTGGGCAACCAAAAACAAATCCGTAAGCTCTTCGTGGGCAGAGCGGACAATATTGGTGGTGCGAGGGGCCGGATGTTACAGGTGGTATCAGATCCACTCTTGTGCCGTTCGGGATGATGGGACACGCCTCATCGAGGATGATGAGTCCAAAGGGGGGTTGTTTGTAACACCCTTGGCAAACACAACATAGCCCCACTCTTAGGTAAATCCCACATCGGCCGTGGACAAGAGAGATCCTTGGTTCATAAGTAAATGTCATGCCTCTTCAATCACCAACGCGTTTTGGGCTTAGTTGGATGTGGAGCACATGAAAACTCCACGTTTAAGCGTGCTTAGGTGGAAGTAGTACTAGGATGAGTGACCACCTGGGAAGTCTCTACCTGGGCAACCAAAAACAAATCCGTGAGCTCTTCGTGGGCAGAACGGGCAATATTGGTGGTGCGAGGGGCCGGATGTTACATATACCGACGCTCTTTCCTCGGACCACTACTTCGATGTGTGGATGCCGAGGACGCGAATTATTTGATCAGAGGGGTCCATGAAGGCATATGTGGTCTTCATGCTGGCCCGCGCATGGTCGTAGCAAAACTAATGAACGCTGGATATTAGTGGCCAGGAATGCATTTGGATGCGGTGCAAGAAATCAGAAAGTGTGATTCATACCAGCGCCATGCCCCTAATACGCTACGACCAAAGAACGAGTTAGTCCCAGTCACTTCTGCTTCGTCGTTCCAGAAATGGGCGATTGACATAATGGGACACTTCCCTAAAGCCCCAGGACGTGTCAAATTCTTGATAGTAGCCATAGACTACTTCACGAAGTGGGTAGAAGCTAAACCGGTCGCTTCCATAACAGCAGCAAGTGTTAAGAAATTCCTGTGGGAATTCATAATATGCCGGTTTGGTCTCCCTCTGGAACTTGTTAGCGATAACGGAACTCAGTTCGCGGATAGTGGGTTACAAGAATGGCTAAAAGAGTTACACATTTCTCAAATTTTTACTTCTGTAGCCCACCCGCAAGCAAATGGTCAAGTTGAGAGAACCAATCGGACCATTAAAGAAGGAATTAAGACAAGATTAGGAACTAAAAGGACGGGTTGGGTCGATGAACTACCCCATGTATTATGGGCCTTCCGCACTCAAAGGAATTCCAGTAATTTCGAAACCCCCTTTAGTTTAACCTATGGCACAGAGGCCATGATCCCGGCCGAGATTGGGATCCCATCCGCCAGAGTTCTTATGATCGAAGATAATGATCATGAACACCAGATGAATCTAAACCTCCTTGAGGAAAGAAGAGAGTTGGCATCGATCCGCGAACATAATTATAAACGCCAGTTGCAAAAATATTATAACTCGCGGAACCAAAGACGTGAATTTGACGCGGGAGACTTTGTCTTCCACAATAATGAAGCCTCCGGGCAAGTTGGCCCCAACTTGGGAAGGACCTTATAAAATCCAGAAAGTTTTATCCAAAGGTGCCTACAAGTTAGAAAAGTTGGATGGGACTGAGATCCCTAGAACTTGGAATGGAGCCCAACTAAAGAA
This sequence comes from Bidens hawaiensis, assembly GCF_021521415.1. Classification (NCBI taxonomy): domain Eukaryota; kingdom Viridiplantae; phylum Streptophyta; class Magnoliopsida; order Asterales; family Asteraceae; genus Bidens; species Bidens hawaiensis. The sequence continues at coordinate 63,165 of NW_027498309.1, read as the reverse complement.
ATGCTACATGTAGTTTGTCTTTCTTTTTTGGCCTGCGTGCCTAATTAGATGTTTTATGTAATTTCACTTCTTGTAATTTGGCCTATGCCTCAGTTATAGAAATTTCTATTTCAGTCATTTAAATCTTGTATTGTTATGTAATCCTTTATTAGTACACAAAAAAGATCCTCCAAACACTTATCTTATGAAAAATAAACAAAGTGTACCGGATATAAAAATAAGCCTTCTTCATTCATACAAAAAGGGATTACAAGACGAAGGGGAGCTTAATTAAAAAGGAAAAGAAAAATCTATCTATCGCGCGACATCATTATGTCCCGCACTGTCGCCTCCCGCACCTTCTTCTTCTTCATCTTCTTCATCAAGTTCAAGAAGGGATTTTAAATGCTGGATGTTGTCCTCCTTATCAGCAAGCTTGGATATCTGCTCCGTCAAAGAAAATTTCAAAGAATCAAAATCCTTTGATTTCTGTATAAGAATGGCAGCAGTATCTTGACCAGTCAAGACATATTCCTCAGGGAGCTTGGAAGTCGAGCCAAACTGGTAACCTTCTTGAAAACCCAGTTGGCGACCAGCTTGTTTGGAAGCTTTTAAGAGAACAGCAACACAGTTCCCGAGCTCATCACTAGCTCGAACATCGGCGATGACCTAATAAAATAATCAGGCATAATTAACTTTAAACACTTAGATTATTTATGATAAGAGTAAGATACATACCTTGGGGATGGCTTCCGCTAGTAGCCATTTTCGATCCGCCTGGGCCCGGACAAGCTCCATTTTGTGTCGAGCACACTCCAGGGCCTGGTCACGGTTTTTGGCGTTAAGGTCGGATAAACGCTTGTCTTTGGCCGCTGATTCAGCTCGAAGGGCTTCCACTAGTTTGGCTTGTTCGTCCAATTGTTTTTGGAGAACAACCTTGGCCTCCTCAGCAGCAGACCGAGCAACTCTTTCCGCCTCCAGAGCCTGGCTGGCTTCTCTAGCCTCGTTTATCGCTTTAAGAGCTTCCTCTTTAGCGTTAGACGCAGCAGCCGCCAGCTCATCCCATTGCTCGTTCATCACCAACCAATCTCTGGTTATTTCATGATTAGTAGAAATAGTATTCGCCAAGTAGTAGGAATGGGAGTTCAGTAATTCTTGGCGAATACTACGGTGACGTCTCTCCCTCTCACCATGCGGAAGACTCTCCCGCAAAAATTCTGAGCAGAGGTCCACGTCGCGGAATGTAGAATCCCGACGTAAGGACCAATTTGGTTGGTGCGGAGTGGGATCTTCATCCTGAAAATCTGGGGAAGTTCGTGGAGCATGAGGAAACATGCTCACACCCCCTTTATCCCTGAAGTGACAAACATAATAAGAAGACGAATTCTTGGCATGATTAGTTGTGTCGGCCTCCTTATTTTCCAAAGGGGAGTCATCCGCCACAACAACCGAATCCTTAGCAGTATTAGAAGGCGGCGGTGGTGGACGAGGAGGTGAATCTCTCAAACCAGAAACACCTTCTGAAAGGTTATCCAGATTCACTGAAAAAACATTAACAATGGGTTAGAAATATTCCAACCCAAAGCAGATAAAAAAAAAAGAAAAGGGGGATTTTGCATACCTAACGGCGGGTCTTCTGCGTCAAGTTGTTCCAAACGTGCCTCCAAGGCGGCGGGATTTGTCTTCTTAGATTTTTTCTTCTTCGAGACAACCTTAAGCGGATGAACCTTACGCTTGCCCGCCACCTTAAAAATGCCCGCGTCAATAACTGGACGCGTACCCTCAGTGGTAACATCATCAGGCACCGGACCCTTATCATCCGCGGTAGTATCAACATCATCTTGACCCGCCGCCTGGCTAGTAGTGGCTCGTTGACGGGTAAGACCTGCAGTTGAGCCCACAGCTTTATTAGCATCAGTTGAACAAACTTCTTCACAAAATGATGACTCCTCGATAGACGAAAAGAATACAATCACTCCGCTAGAAGTAATGGCAGTTACAGGTCGGGGTTGTAGAATGCCCTCACCTTTGAGTATGGCTTCTTGAACGTACTTCTCACCTTTAGCATACATCGGTTCGGAGACCACCGGCTCCGGACGAAGGACAATAGGGAACAAAAAATTGTTGCTCGTCCGATCCAAAACGGGGCCATCTCTCGGGTCAATCGGACGGCGTACCATCATGCCCCCTTCTTGATCCAACAGAGTGTTGAAGGCGGAACCTTCGCCTACACAAATAAATAAAATAAGTCAGAATTACTTATACATTGAGAAAGAGACAGAAGTCATGAACAAACTCACTCTTATCGGTCTTCTCGTAGTACGGTTCCAATTTAGGAAATGGCCACAATCGGCTCATCCTCACACTCACCATTGCTCCCTCGTGAATGGGACGCATGGGATTTGGGGTCGAAGTTAGCGTCTTAAACCACGACAGACCTTCATGAGCGAAGGCAGGAACCATAGGCATGGGGGCTTCCGCCTTGGGTTTTTTCATCGAGAAAGGAATAACATCCTCTCGGATCCAGAAAAACTTTGGTTTCCAACCATGAAGGCTACGGATCCACTCCGTGCCTATAGTCCTCTTCTCGATGGATGCAAAACTGTACCATCCATCGCGGAAGGTCATTTTATAGAAAACGGCAAACATGCCAACAGAAGGCTCAAAATCGTGAGCTTGGCAACAAAATTCGAAATGACGAATCCTCAACATCCCAAAGGGATGGATCTGTGAAAGATGAATCCCATAAGACGTCAAGATTGACTGGACAAACTTCGTCACCGGAATCCGGAAGTTCCCGGTCGTAAAATGGTCCACGTATACAGCCATTTTCTTCGGAGGATGATTAGTGGCAATAGAACCACTAGCCGGACGTTCCGGCTCCCATTCCGTCGCCAATCCATATACGTGGACAATGTCATTAAAATCCTCTTCTTTCAGGGCTACGACAACTTTGCCAATGGCAGGGGCACCTTTCTTTTCTTTAGCCATTTCAATAATAGAAAAGATGAAGAAATCTTAGAAAGATGAAGAAATCTTAGAGAATGCTGAAAAGTCTCAAGTGTTTGAAAAATCTGAAAGCAATAAAAGTTGAATGGAAACCACAAGTGATCTATTTATACTCATCGCAATTAATGCGTCTGATGGAGTGCCAGAGGAGAGAGAAACCGCGGACCATCAAATAACTGACACGTCAGGCAAAAAGTTCAAATAAGTGTAAACAGGCTGTCAACGGCGTCATACACGTCTTGTCAGTTGTCCTCTAAAAGTTTCTCTCTCCGCCACGTCACCATAATTATTCAAACTTTCAAACATTTCAAAAAGTCATAGATTTCAAAAATATCTTTTAAAAGATATTTTCTTGAAATAATGAAATGCTCACAAAAGACAAAAGAGATCTTCCTCATTAATTATCCAAAAAATAATTACAAAAAGAGAAAGAAAAAATTACAAGTTACAGAACACCTAAGCCTATCCTAAGGGTTCGAAGCCGAGGGGTCTTCCGGAGCCTTCAGCGATGTATCTTCCGAAGAATCATCCTTAGATTCTTCACCAAGATAGCTTTTCAAAAGTTGTACACCGTCATATGCGGAAGCAAATTCCGGAAGCATATCTTATAAAGGGAAGACCAAAGTGTCGTGCTCTCTAACCCGTTTAGCACGATCTTGTTTGACATTTACACCGTATAGCGGATGATCTTTAAATGTGCGGTTACTTTGAGCATAATTCACTCCTTCGTGAAAACCCATAACACACCCAAGTGAAGAAGAAGCAGCCATCACATTGGCAAAACTGTCATTAAGCTCCTTACTTCCCTTGATATGGCGGACGACCTGTTGGGGTAAAAATATAAGTTTTCATTATCAAAAATGAGAATTAAACAACAAGTGTCAAAGTATAACTTACAGGATCAACTCCCCGAGTAAGGAACCGCTGCCGGTCCTGCTCCGCACGTTCTGCCGGCATTCGGAGCTCTTTGGATTCCATAGTTTCCTTTTCATGAGCTTGAAGGAGAGAGTCATAGGCAGTTTGAATTTCAGCAGCACTCTAGTCCTTAAGATCGACTCGCTCCTTCTGCAACTTTAGCTCCGCCTCAAGATCATGGATCCGAGCATCCTGAAGAGCCACTTGATTTTCCAAAGCCGAGTTTGCTTATTGAGCCCGGACTAAATCGTCTCTGTCCTTTTGAGCCTTTGCCCGATCAGCTTCACGAATGGAATTTTGCCTTTCACAAGCTTCTTTCCATCGGCGAGCAGCTACAGCATTACGATCTTGCTCACTCTTAAGGGCGCTCTCCATGTCGGCTTGCTTCCACTTAGCAGTTTGGGCAGCAATACGATGCTCCTCAGCTTCTTACTTAGCAGCCTCAGCGGCCCGCCGAGCTTCTCCCACCTTCCCGCCTAGAGTACGCCATTCACTAAAGACCTCCTGGCTACCGGCCAAAGCATTAGCTAGATGATAAGCTACATTCGTATGAAGGTCATGGCGGGAAAGGTCACGTTGGTACTACATCTCAGCAGGTGGCGCACAATGTTCGATGAACTCCATGCAGGTTCTAGGTTTAGAAAACCGAGACCCGTTAGTAATGCCCCATGGAGGGACAAACATCTCATGTTTGTCACCCAGGCCTGTATCCCCGAAGTAACGGGAACCCGAAGGTTTAAGACGAGCCGGGGTGGAAGACAACTGTTGTGGAGAAGGTCGAGGAGGAAACTCTTCGGTCCTGAAACCCCCCTCATTGACAGCATGATTGTCCTGCTGATCCCCAGTAACACTCCCAGTCTGAAAAAGATAGTCGAAACGAGTATCACGATCAGACTGGTCGGCGGGACCTTCTGTTGAAGTACCAATCGGAGGAGTCGGCGTCCTCTCATCAAAAGTAACCTCAACCAGGGGAGAAGTCGGCTAGCCCTCCGTATCAGCAACATTAGGCGGGGTAGGTGGTTTATCCCCCGCCCCTCCCCTTGAAGGAGGGGATGATTGTTTATCGATATGAGGAGTTGGTGTAGATAACTTCTCAGATATGTCCTCACTAAAGATCAACGGATCTGCATAAAAAGTTACACTTAGCTAAACACTCATAAAAGAATACAGTAATTGAAGGCCAACACGCACCTTCAACAATATCAATGTGGTCAGCAAGGCTGTACTGCGGCTTCCTAGGACGATGAATTTTTCGTTTTTCTTTGACGGCCCCGCCCCAGTATCCGCAGACTTCACACTCGTGTGACTTGCCTGAGAAGCTAAGAAAACTCTCTTTTTCTCCAATTCTGCCAACAAAGATGAGACAGAGGAAAATTCAGAAGCACCCTCATCAGAGTCTCCTTCTTCTTCCGAAGCAGAAAACTTAGAAGCATCTTCATCATTATCGCTTGATGATAAGATTGCAACCATTCCATCGGAAGTAATGGCAGTAAGGGAGGAGGGTTTAGAACATACGCACCTGTTTCAAAGGTGGCATTCGAAATTACAGGTTCAACTCGAACCTTCTTCGGAAATAAAAATTGAGACTTGGTTTTCTCAAGAATAGGTTGGTCCCCCGCCTTGCGGACACAACCCCTGTTTTCAAAGAGAGCATTGAACATAGAACTTCGACCTGAAAGAGATGGAAACTTAATCATAAAAATATTCAAAGAAGAGAAGAGGTAATAAAAGATAACTTACGTTCATTTAGATCCGCAAAAATGGGTTCCATGAACTCTGTTGGCCACAAACGACTCATACCGGCCCACACTAAAGCCTCTTCTGGTAATGCACGCATAGGTGATGGCTCCATGGTAAGAATGCGATACCACTCACGACCTTCGTGAGCAGCTGTGACGACGTCCGGAAGGGCAGAATTCAGTGGGCGACAGACCATGGTCAAAGGCACCACATTCTCAAATATCCAAAAAAAACTTGCTACGCCAGTCTGTAGACAATTTTTCAACATCATACCCAAGACTCCGGTCAGAAAATCCTTAGCATGTATACCAACCATTACAGTTAGCAAGACGGTAAAAAACCGAAAATCGATCAAGATGGGGCACCATGTCACGTGCTATACATACAAATTCGTAGTGACGAATTCAAATCATACCACGCGGATGTAGTTGGGACAAATGGATCCCATAAGCGGTTAAAACCCTTTCGAGAAATTTCGTTATGGGAAAACGGAAATTCCCATAAACGAAATAATCACCGTACACAGCCATTTTCCCAGGTAGTGGGAGACTGGCTATAGAACCAGGGGAAGGAAACTCCGGCCCCCATTTAGGTGGAATACCGTAAGTCTCCAGCAGCTTTTCGTATTCTGAATAATCCCACGAAACTTCTATTTCATCGACTTCAGTCTGAACGTTCAACATTATAGTAAAACTAAGTAAGGAAAGAGATATATGAGAAGTTCAGAGAAAAACAATACGATAATCATAATAAAAAGGTAATAAAACTTCGAATAGAAGGAGTCTTCCCTATTTATACCCATCGCAATTAATGCGATGGGATATGAACAGCAGAAAGAGAAAACAATCGCCCAATCAGTGATTGCCACGTCACGCGGGAAATTCGAAAAAGAGAAAAAGTTGCACAGTCGGGTACAGTGACAGCCATCAAAAATGTTCCATCATCTGTTCACGCGCCTGCGAGTGAACAGCTTGTCATTTTTTCATGATTATCCACATCAACAGAAGATATTTTCTACCTAACTCCAAAGATTCAAAAAACCTCAACATACGTTAAGTCCAGAATTTCACCCGCATAAAAGACTTCACTCGGAAGAAATACTGGACTGGGGGGACTTATAGAGGTAAGGTACCAAAAAGACCCAAATACCCGTAAGTACCACCCGCGGGTCACAGAGGAACCTCTAATAGGCTACACGCGGGATATATGAATCACCCGCATATCATGGTAGAAGAGGAACATCCTCATAACACGCGCGTAAGCATCCTGGCGCCCTCAGAAGTCATCCGCAGAACAGGACATCTGTTCGCCTAAATAACCGTAAGACAACGCTAGCAGGACAGCTGTCACTAATTAATTACTCTCTAGAAAAAGGCTCACGATTCTTACTTGGGGAATACGTGACATATCAACCAATGAATAAAGGACACCTGGCCAGGTTGTTATAACCGTGCACATGGCCAGGGTGCAATCCGTCCTATCATTCAGCGACGCGTGTCCAGGTTGTTATACCCATGCACATGGGACGTATAGCTCAACCTATCTTGAAAGGACACGCGTCCAGGCAGTTATCAAAGATCTTCCAGAAGAGGAGCTGGCCCAATCACCTTCCTACATCCTTCGGCTATAAATACCTTGTCAAACGGTATGAGGTATTTATTCACTCACCTACATTCTGACTAAACTTAGTGTAACATCCCTAAATTTCTAAGAATAATATTATATATATTATTTATTTATGAAGGGGAACGTTTACTTGAATTGGTAGAGAAGTAGTAAAATAACAAAGATGGTTCAAGTGGGCTAGTTAGATGGAATTAAATATGGACCAAGAAGGAAATATGGGCCTTAGGTCCATGGGCTTAAGGTAGTATAAATACCCCTTAAACCCTAATCCTTTCCATTATTATCTCTACACCATAGTCTACACCTTAGAAAACACATACAACACCATCTTGTAACCCGAGTCTAGATCCGAAGGCGAAAACCCGAGCTTGTTGGTGCTAGATCATCGTAGCAAACCTAAACAACATCAAGACCAGCTCGTGTTTGTAGAACGACTCGTTTAAGGTACGTTTATATTTAGAAATTGTTCCTATAGGTTCGGTTTGGTTTGGGAAAATCATACATCTGTTGTAGTATGTTATAAACAAGTCCAAAGCAACAAATCTTATGGAAATTTAATAACATTTGATGGGTTAATTGTTAACCTAAAGAAACCCGTTTATATATGCCCAAATCGCACCCCTTAAACACGAATGTTTGGATGATTAATGGGTTGGGGTTTGTAGGCGCTGCTTAGACGATTCCATTGATACCTAAATCATGATATTTCGTTAAGAAACGAACGTTTAATCGCAGATCTGATATAGTTTGACTGTTCTTGTTCTTATCGATTTTGACTTTGACCTTAGAGTCAATGATCTGGATAAGAACTGTTGATAGTTCGTTAAGGCGGATCAATTCGTTACGCATGCATAACGAATAGGACTCATTCGTGTGAACTGGTAACGAATCAGCCCTTAATTCGCTAACCACCAATTCGTTAAATAAGATAACGAATCTGGTGATTCGTTATAGGCTCATTCGTTAAATAAGATAACGAATCTGGTGATTCGTTATAGGCTCATTCGCTATGCTGAGATAACGAATCAGATGGTAATAAGGGACGAATTAGATAACGAATTAGGCTTAATTCGTTATAGCAAATGAGTTAGCGAGTTGGATAATTATATTAAAATCCTAATGGAAAATGTGTTAAGTTAATGTAAATAAAAATTTTCCAGGCTGACCTGGCAGCTCGACCCCAGCCAGGGGCTCTGCTCCTTGGACCCTGCTAGGGGCTGCCACCCCTAGAACCCCGTTGTCAGGGGCGCTGCCCCCGAACCCCCGTTCGTGGAGGGTTATAATTAGACCAGGAACGCGTTATGGGTAGTGATAGTTAATTTATACGTATAATTGTTATACAATTAGTCGCGCACAGCTAAAGAGAAGGACAACCATTAACAGCGAACTTAACCGAGCTCAGGTGAGTTTCTAGCCCCATTCCTTGTTATGTTTTCGGGGATGTGTGCATACTCTATGTGATTAGTTAATACACTTACCTTAAGTGGTAAGTGTATGCTATATATGATATGCGATAGATATGAATGATTGTTTGTCGGTACGTGAACGATCTTCGGATATTGCGCGTACTGTCAGGTTATAAATAAAGATATGAATGTTATATGTAACGTATAGATGATGTATGACCGTGATAGATGAATGCTTGTCGGGGCGTGAACGATCTTCGGATATTGCACGTATCGACAAGAAGTATGATTGTTAAATGAATGATGTGAAGAACGCCTAGAGTGTTCTTATGCTACGATGTGATTATTGTATATGCAAATAAGTGTATGCAGGTACAGGAATGGCAAATGAGTTCTATATCTGACTTAGTAAGTTAGGATGACAAATCTCTCTAACTTCCGTTGGACATAGACTTGGCATGTGATGGCGTAGTTAAGGACGGCGGGCCTTATACGAGTTATATACGATAGATGAGAACGTAGTTAAGGACTGTGGACCTTATACGTGTTTATGAAATAGGATTCAGCATAGAAAAGGATTGCGGGCCTTATACTTGCTATAATTGTGTTGTGATAGCATAGGGGAGGACTGCGGACCTCTTACGTGCTAAAAATAGGTTGTAACACAGGGAAGGACTATGGACCTTGCACGTGTTGTTAATATAGGATGGTACAGGGAAGGACTGCGGACTTTGTACGTACCATACATGGTGAACATAGGTAAGGACGACGGACCTTTTTCGTGTTCACGACCCTGAGTATAGGTATAGACGGCGGACTATGAACATACTCTCGGTGGATTTAGGTAGGTAGTAGTAAGTATGTATGTAGAATAGAAGATTAACTGGTTAAGTATGAATATGTATCTTCGGATACATAAGTATGTATGATATGCGCATGTATTGTATGTTACCTGATTAACTATAACTCACTCAGCGTAGCTGACTTATAGTATGCACGCAGGTATATATGTTTATCGTGATGGCATGAGGATGGCACATGACATGGATTGAACGGCTGGCATCTGAAGATAGAAGAAGCGATGTTTTAATTATGATGCTTTATGTTATGGTTCTTAAGAAAAGATTGAATGTTTTGTAGCGAATGTTTAATGTTTTATATTCCGCGAAAGTTTTAATATACTCTAATCTGTAGAACTGTGTTTATGAGTAAATCTAACGTCCAAAGGTGAGGCACCGGTAACGGGGTCTTACACTTAGTCTATTTACTTCAGTACTTTCTCCATTTACGAAGGTTACTGATCCTCACGCTGGAGGGTGGTTACAGGAAGACCCCCCCCCCCCCTTGTCCTTCCTGTAACGAGACTCACGGTGTCTGTTTTTCAGATTCTGGTCACTGGACTTTGGGAAGTTAGACTCATATCCTGGTAGCAAGTATCGTACTTTACCTTGTGGACTCATTGGATCCAGGACCCATACCCGGGGATTGGATTCGTGTTTCTTCACACCTAAATTAATATATTGTTTTGTTTTTGTAATCATTAATCAACACAACTTGTAGGAGCAAGCATACATGCAAGTTAAAAAGAGAATTGTTAACATTTAAACTGCAATTTGAGATGGAGCAAGAAAAGCTACAACTCTAAAATTGGTGAATTCTTGTTCCTGTATCCTAATTTGGGTGAATAATATACCTGCATAAACCCTAATTTCTGAAATTATTTCCAGAAGACACTGCAATTCAAGTTGATTTTAGGCATACAGACTCTAAAACATAAATTAATGATAAAATGATACAAATTGAGGGGAGGGATATCGAACTCACTATACTCGCAATTGAGCGAAGCCTTACGTCTTCTTTTGGTAACAATCTGAAATGGAGAAAAACAGGGAGATGAGAGCTGGAAATTTGATGATGGCGAGGCAGTGTTAAAAGAAAGCTGGAAGCGAATTGCTGGTGACTTTATCTAGAAAGAAGAAGGAACGATTGCCATCTCTCTCACTCTGGTTTATGTAAGAAGGAGGTGAAATGATTTTTGACAGAGGAAGCCACACGTTATAACATATTGCAATTTGACAACGCCTCACACGGTTGTACTCCACGCATAAAAACTTGGAGCACTAAAACAGTAACAAAATATGAGTTAACAGCCACTTCATAATTAATATATATATAATTATATATTAAAATAATTGATAAATACCAAACGAGTCGAGCTCGAGCTTCAAAATCCATTCACGAGCCGAGCTCGAGCTTTGAAAATAGAGCTCTGAAACGAGCCGAGCTCGAGCTCGAGCTCTGTGTAAGTTAAACGAGCCGAGCTCGAGCCTAGTCGAGCTCGGCTCGGCTCGTTTGCACCCATAGTTTCAGCAGTGATTTTCAACGTTGAGATTAAAGTGACAAACAACATAGGATGATAGGAAATTCAATGCACAAGTATAGCTTAACCGGTAACTCGTTTCTATTTTGCTTGATCATATAAATAGTCGCGCAAAGTTGATATATGCTATTTGAGGCTTGTATGACATGATACTATTGTTAACTTGCTACTTCATACTTATATTAACTAATGTATAAAATCTTTAAAAAGTGGCTTCACTGAGCCACGATCTTACTCGAGTTGTATATAAGCTAAAAGCGAGCTCAACTCCAACTTGTGTCGAAGTATACAAGCCGAGCCAACTCAACTACTACTGTTATGAGCTCAAACTAATGTTGGTTCGGCTCACTCTTTAAATATCATACTGAAAACCGGGAAACAAAATCCTTTCAAAACAATAAAAATTAGAACATAATTATAACTTAAATAAGAAATGTACGATTAATTTAAATTTTGATTTTTGTTTTAGCTAGCACTAGATTAAATTTGATTTTTAGTATTTTCAATCAGTTTGTAATTATTTATACTCAACGAGTTGGATTTGTATTCAAAATTACAACTATTTTAAATAGCGTTGAATTTCAAATTAGTTTTGATAAGATTCAACGAGCAAAAATATATCTCGCCTTATAATTTCTTATTATATTTAGGGATAATTATCTGATCATATTATATTTTCCGTTTATAACTTATATTGTTATAACGAATAACAAATAACAAATAAGCTGTTTTCTATTTTCTCCCCGTTAAAATTTGTAACATCCTAAAATTTATAATGTTGAATAAAGAAAGTTACGTTTAGTGATTTCGCGTTATTAATTAATTAATATCGAGTAAAGAACGGATCATGGACTTAGATTAATTGAGATGGGTTAAATGAGAATGGGCCTTAGGTCCATGGGCTTTAAGGGATATAAATATCCCCTAAACCAAGCTAAAACCCTAAACCCTCATTTCATTTCCATCATAATCTCTACACACTCCAAACACACACACACACCATAAACGAGCAAGACCCGAGAGAGAGTAAACGTTAGTTGGTATTAGATCTTATTACACGAGATCTAGAGTGCATAAACAAGCTAACTAAGATCGAAAGAGCGCTAAAGGTATGTTCTTGACCTTTAAAGTTTACGTAGTATTGAACGTTTTTACTTAAAGGTCCAAACTTTATAGTATATACGGGATATATATATACGACCGAAAACGGTTAGGGAACGTAGTGGGTGATGTCGAACCATAACAAGGGTATTAAAATCGCCAAAATGCTTGATAAAAACTAAACCCGTAGCTGAACTGGGCAACTTCGCCTGCAAAACCATAACTTCGCCTTCAAAGCATAACTTCGCATTCAAAGCTTAACTTCGCCTACGACCAAGTTCGCATAACTGGTAACTTCGCCTAAGGCCAAGTTCGCCTAATTGATAACTTCGCCTAAGGCCAAGTTCGCCTAATTGATAACTTCGCTTACGGCCAAGTTCGCCTAACTGATAACTTCGCCTAAAGCTAAGTTCGCTTAAGGTTTAACTTCGCTTAAAGCTAAGTTCGCCTAAGGTTTAACTTCGCTTAAAGTCAAGTTCGATTAGGAAATAAATTAAAAACCTAATGAAAAATGTGTTAAGACAGTTAATGGAAATAAAATTTTTCCAAGCTGACCTGGCAGCTCGACCCCAGCCAGGGGCTCTGCCCCTTGGACCCTGCTAGGGGCTGCCGCCCCTAGACCCCGCTGCCAGGGGCGCTGCCCCCGGACCCCCGTTCGTTGTGGGTAGTAGTTAAGACTAGAAAGATGATATGAGTAATGATAGTTAATTGATATGTATACTTGTTATACAGTCAGCCGTGCACAACTGAAGAAAGGGATTACGATTAACGGTGAACGTAGCCGTGTTCAGGTGAGTTTCTAGTCCCACTTCTGTGTTATGTTTTCGGGGCTGTGTGCATACTCGATATGTTTGTTAATACGCTTATCCTAAGAGATAAGTGTATGCCTTATGTGAATGATGTGATATGTATGAATGATGGCTTGACAATACGTGAACGATCTTCGGATATTGCACGTACTGTCAGGTTGTAACGCTAAGTATAAGGTAAGTATGATATGTATGCTTATGTGTATGAATGTGATAAAGTTAATAAAAGAAGGAAATGATGGTTGTATGGTTACGAAGAGGGTACCGGGCCCTAATAATACTCGAGGTATGATGTATGGTTGTATGGTAACGAAGAGGGAATCGAACCCTACTAATATTCGAGAACTAGGGAACCGTACCCTACTAATATTCGAGGAAAGAGGGTACCGAGCCCTAATAATACTCGAGGAAAGAGGGTACCGAGCCCTAATAATACTCGAGGAAGGAGGGTACCGAGCCCTAATAATACTCGAGGAATGTAGGGCGTAATGCTCTTTATAACGTAAGATATGAAAGTAAGTTAATACAAAAGAAAGTATGAAAGTATGAAAGTATGAAAGAAAGAATATAAGTTTATGTGTATTGTATAGTGTATGATTAACTAGAACTCACTCAGCGTAGCTGACTTTTAGTATGCACGCAGGTGAGTAGGATGAGGCAGCTCGCTTGAGGAGACACGTGGCACTGAATAAGAGGCTGGCATCGGAAGACTCAAGACGTTTAAGTTTAATGTTTCGTTTATTTTGAAAGACAAAATGATGTTTTAAGACAAGACGTGTTTTGTTATGAAATGTTTTATGAAAGCTTTTATATTCCGCGAATGTTTTAATTAACTCTGATATTTAGAACTGCGTTTATGAGTAAATCCAACACGAAAGTAGGGCTACCGGTAACGGGGCCTTACAAAATTTACAACAATTTTTATTTTCCTTTTTATATAGTTAATTACATTACTTATTAGCTACACCATTTTTCTAAACCAACTCCATGACCACATATTTTGTTTGTATCCCCATCAAAAAACATAAGATCATGTGTAGTGGGGTACTGGGGTTGCGCCCCATGATACATCACCCATATTTGTTGAGCCAAACCATTACGCATAGAAGAAGAGGGGCACCATAATACAATGCCCTCATGGGCGTATTGCATTCACGGGCAAAGAGGCTCAAGATGGTGTGGTCAACTTATTTACAATCAAATCATATTCATCTTTTAACATTTTCATTTATATAAAAAAGATAACATAATAATTGTGTTTTCAGTTAAATTATTATAAGTTATTGAGTGAAAAGTTAATGAGTATCTCATGCCTACATAACTGACATGACATAGTTTTTTCACTTTTTTGTTAAATCATTACGCTTTGTCTAAGTTGAAGTAATTTAAGATGAAGTAATTTAAAAACAAGAAATCATGGATGTTAATCGACAAAACATCTGAAACTAGGTTTTCATACAATCGAATTTCGGCTCGAATTAGCTTCCTCGAATATGTAACTTTTGAAAGTGAGCTTGAATCAAAATCGAAATAGCTTTAGGAAAACCAACCCGGATTCAAGTTAATTCAGGTTTATTAGGCCATACGTAGTGGGGCGAGAAGGAGGGGCGAAAAGGGGCGAGAAGTTTTGGAACACCGCCGCCCGGCGATATTTGGGCGAAAAGGGGCGGGGGCGTGATGTTTTTGTCGCCGGAAGAGTAAAAGGAATATTATTATTATATTATTTTGTGTGTGTGTGTTATATATACATGTTTATATATATATACATATATATTATTATATTATTATTTGTAGTCCCTACACCATTACACCCCAAAAACAAATTCTCACCCCTTGCTGACTGGGCGCCACACGGCGCAATTCGCCCCCATTTGTAGCCCCTCCACTACACATAGCCTTAGGACTAAGAGTATAAGTAATTAATCAGGATTAAGAGTATAATTATAATTAATGTAATTTGATTGGAGGCACAGACAAACACTCTATGTATTGACTTATGGTTCGACACTTCGAAAGGCAAATTGGCAAACACGTATTGTCATTTGTAAGGTGCAACAATTACAACCTAATTAGGGACTTAATAAGTGGTGTGTCCGAGATGATTCGTCCTTTACAATGACATGTTACACATTCACATAGCGTATACATGTGCATATCTAATATGTTTGTTAGGATTATGTTTAATCTCCAATAGTTCAAAATGAATAAATTTAGAAGTCGTGTATATAAAAAAATGGGTCAATGTCAATTATAAAATTACCGTAACATATTTCTTTGATTTGGTGGTTGTTGATCAAAATAAATTATAAATACGACTATATGAGTGTTGGTTTTTGATTGGAAGTACAGTATAATAATAATAATTATTATATGGTGGAATCTCTGTTTTTTCTTTGTCCTGACTTAATCATTCACCTGAGGACACTTAAAACAATATCTTCAAAGACATACAACTTCCTTGATCAACATTCATGTTTCTTCCTAAACTATGTCCTACATGTGTCAATAATATATTACGCCGTGTCGTTTGTAATCATCTATTACGACACTTTGTAATCCTTCCAATCTCGTGGGACAAAAAGATTTGTTTAATGTTTGTTAGGACACTTAGTTTTGTCCTGATCACTCCTTTGTATTATGAGAGACCAATTTAGTTTTCACGGATACTTACACAACATAAGTGTAAAACAATTAGTTAATCAAAAGTGTTCTTACGGCGCTGTCACGTATGGACATTAATTAATTAATTAACACATAAATCATGTGTAATGGGGAAACTTTAACTAAGTTTATAATAATTTTGATTTTTTAAATATATGAACGTGTATTCTCATTGGTTGGATTTAATTGTGGTCCGCCACCCTGCAGTGGCGGATGCTTCTTTGGGCCAAGGTGGGCCGCGGCCCACCACGTTTTTCGTTTGTTAGTGTATTTTTTTCGAAAAAATCAAAAAAATATATAAATGTAATGAGTTCGGCCCAACCAATTTATTTGAGTCCGTCCAACCATACTATTTGAGTCCGGGCCAGCCTTGAATTTTTTAAAAAATAAATTTTGTTTAAAGCGAAAAAACAAGAAATGGTTTACGAAATAAACATATAGATGAATACAGGCTAAGAAATAAAACTACGCAAGACCAAGGCTAAGCCCAAATAAAATTTAAACAAACAAAAAACAATAAACCCAAAATCCAACCATACCATCTGGTCAATGTTCGAACACAACAACAAATAGAGTTTTCAATGTGTGTTGGCTGTTGTGTGACTTACTGACTTGTGAGGTTCGGCATAAAAGTCAGAACATAAGCTAGGGTGAATTGGTGAAATCGTTTGGGTGTGAAATCGATTAATCGATTGATTGGGCATTGTTGATATCTGTTGAGGCTTGAGGTTCGAAACTGACTCGTGTTGGAGTCAAATCAATTAATCTAAATAGTCAGCAGAAGAAAGCAGAGATTAGGTTCGGCAATTCGCATTTCACCATTTTGTATTTCTTTCAATTTGGTAGGTTAGTGCTTGGAATTATTGTTTACCCGGCCCGAACCGGACGACCTAAAACTTAGAAGCACGAAAAAAAATTGGGTCTTGTGGCTTTCAGCCCATGCATACTAGATGCTTAAAATCCGCTACTGCCACCCTGAGCTCCTTTGCTCGTTACTCCACTAGTGCTCATCAGGCTTTGGTTGAAATGGTTTAACCGGTGCTAAATGTTAAGGTGGAGTAGGGCTAAAGCGCATAACACTTTGTCTTAGTATAGGTCACCAATTTGTGTCCACAAAGGTAATTATAAATTAGTATTTAGTAGACATTTAGTTATCGATCACAATACAAAATACATGGCTGTCAAGTATCAACAACAGACGTAGTTAGTTTGTTGATAAAAGGGTACCATCGGTGGTACTATGTTGGAAAACATGATGTAGGATAAAGAATTTACCACGACTTACCGACACTTAAAAGATTGATTTCATGAAAAATATCTTCCTTGTGCAAATATAATTTGGTTATTATTGACAGCAATATTAAATATACAATCACAATTATTTCCATGAACCCTTAGCGGTATTAGTATATCTTAATCAACCACCAAATAATGGATATGTTTGAGAAGGAGGAATTGGCTGCGTCGCATACTCGCATTTTATAACTTGGATTTGAGTTTGAGATAAAGGAAACGTTTTCTTTTTTATGTTCGGTCATGCCAAATTTTGAAACATCATTATAATAATATAACTATTAGATATTTTTATATGACAAACTAATTCAACAAGCCAGTGGTTTACTGGTTTGTATAGAATTTAATAAATATAAAACTATGATAAGGTATTGTAAATCAAAAAATATCGATATAAGGAGTTTATATAGACACCCTTTAACGTTATAACTTTTGTACTTTTAATCCACGTTATTTTAAACTTTATATGATTAAAGAATACGAAAATACATTTTATTTAAATATTTTGAGTTTCTTTAGTTGTTACTATCCAAATGATATGGTCTATCATCGAAGATTTAAATATTGGTTAGGATGCGGTAGTTATGAAGGCCGCGATGACAAAGGTTGTTGCATCATAAATATCAACCAAGCACTCCATGGGTGGGGATGGATCTTATTTAAAAGTAAAGCAAACAAGTCAATCATAAATTTATTACTAGTAACGATTATTAGCAAGATATGGGTTAGATGATTTGCACATTTAGGGATTAATGGATTATAATCCAATGAATACTACAACTATGAAGAAGCAAAGGATGTCCAATCAAATAGTCCTATTATTATTATTATTATATATTTTTCAATTAAAGACCGATCGGTAACCCTCATGGTCCGTTCATTAAGGTGCGATAACAAGCTGGACAAACGCAATTTTGATCTTAAACTTCTTCAATGTCAAGACGCGTGAGCAAATTAAAAACAGTTAAGTATTGCATTACGTCTTTGTCAATTTAAATGTCTTAATTTGATATTTCCGTATATGTAAGTCCCAAATAAGTTGTTCAAATATATGTATAACTAGAATAATTCGTATAGCATGGAACAATAAGTGAGCTTCAATCTATCCGTAGACATGTCACATTGAAAATACCACACAAATTGACATTTTCTGTTTATTGATTTCTTGTATTTTTCTTGCATTTTACCCTACAAAGGTTATCATGGACAACTTTTAGTTTTTTAAAAAGGTTGATGTTCGTACAGTTTTAGGTATCCAAACAACATAATGATTCGATCCACATGTGCATGATTCAGGAATCTTATTGGAAGATTAAAATAATGTGACCTCTCATCCAATCTGGTTTCTGAATCGAACCCCACTTCATAGTCTCAAACATCCATATTTCTAGTTTTCTACATCATTTGTCTCTTTCAAACACATATAGTGGGTGTTTGGCCTAGCTTTTTTATTTTGGCTTATGCTTATATTTTAAAGAAGCTTATAGTTTATTTTGTATTATTTGATAAGCTATCTTTAAGTGTTTGGATTAGCTTATATTCTACATGTTAATTATGTGTCTTAATAAGTTATTAAATCCACCATTTTTTAATTTGTTAGAGTAATCTAAGACTAATCCATCACCATTTGAGGACAAATGAGTAACATACAACTTTATACAAATAAGCTAAAAAGCCATATTCACATAAGCTTATTCAAATGAGCTTATATAAGCTTATAAGCATAAGCTTAAAAGGCTAAACCAAACACTGAATTTAACTTATTTTATAAAAAAAACTAAAAAAGCTATAAGCTTTGTTAAAAAAGCTTGGCCAAACACCCCCATAATCACGTTATATATATTAAGTAAAATATACAAAGACAAACATGTAATTTTCAAAACTTTTCACTTGATCCTAAAATAGACCGTTACTTGAGTTAGAAGTGTAATAGTGTAAACTTGAGCTTTATTTTTAACATTTGAGCTCGACTTATGAATTATCTCTTAAGTTTGGGTTTGCATCCTTTATTATTTTTTAATTATTTATCAATATAAATTTCTAGTGATTTTATTATATAATATATTGCAAATTTTATATATAACATAATATATATTAGTTAGTTATTTTTATTATAATTTTATTTATTATATGTTATATTATAATAATATTCTAATTTAGTTGTAATTTAATGTTATAACATTTGTTGTGTAGATACGTATTTGATACACAAAATAAAAATAAGATAAATAAGAAACTAGCTTATTTGGCCATGTGTATATGCTTAAACTTTTAACAAATCAATCTCGAGTTCTCACACATAGCTCGGCTAGATTAGTGACATTACTACATAAATTTTGATTTAAAAATATGACAATTGACTTTCTGGTTCAATACCTGAAGGTGACCGTTGAGGCCGGGATCTTTATGATCACATGTTTGAACCTAACTTAAACGTTTTTTTTTTTAATAATAATAGACTTTCTTCTAATAATGTCTCTGAATAAATCAGACTTAAAATATATATGAAAAGTGGACATCATGTTCTAACCAAATTCATACGGGTACTGAAATATAAGATTTGTTTAATTTTATAAAGTAGGTTTAAGCAATCAAATTACGAGATTGTATCCAATAAATAAATAAAGAGGCAATCCACGTGTCACGTAACCCAAAATGTAGCCTGTTTACGCCATCACTTTTGCCTTTTTCTCACCTAATTATATTAATGACTTGAAATAATAATAATAATAATAACTCACACAGTGACACAGACCCCCCAATTCTCCTCCTTTAATATCCGCCGATCATAATAATAATAATCTTGATTGAATGCATCCATCTGGGTAGTTTCATTTCATTTCAACTCAACTTTTTTAATTGCGTCTGTGATCTTCACTTCAGCTGATTATTATGATTATGATTCTCCTCCGCATTTGACGCTGAAACGCGTGGACTTATTTTTTATCCTTTTTTTCCGGGTCAAAATACTGCCTGCCAGGTGTTTGTGAAAAAGCCTCAAAGAGGTTTTTGCAGTAAAATGGGATCTGGAAATGGGTTTTATTCGGGTGGTGAGTTTAATTTGGAACCCAAGTGGTTGATTGATCCTAAGCTTCTTTTTGTCGGTCCAAAGATTGGTGAAGGTGCTCATGCTAAGGTCTATGAGGGCAAGTAAGTTGTTCACTTTATCAATCTTTTTAATATATTAATTGAGTATTTGAATATTATGTTGTTGAATTTGATACATCTGCTTGCTAAGTTACTGAAGTTGCTTTTGTTTTATTAAAGCTGAATTTGATGTTTTTGTTGATTTTGTGCATTTTTTCAGGTATAAAAACAAGAATGTTGCGATTAAGATCGTGAACAAGGGCGATACGCCGGATAACATTGCGAAGATTGAAGGGCGGTTTTTGAGAGAAGTTGCAATGTTGTCTAAAGTGCAGCACAAGAACTTGGTAAAGGTAATGCATTGATATACTGATATGATCTCAGACTGATGTTGTCCAGTTTTGTTAAATGATGAAACGTAATTGGTTACAGTTTATCGGAGCGTGTAAGGAACCGATTATGGTCATAGTAACTGAGCTTCTTACTGGCGGAACGTTAAGGAAGTACTTGGTAAATATGAGGCCACGGGGATTGGATACGCGAGTTGCTATAGGTTTTGCACTTGATATAGCGCGTGCAATGGAATGCTTGCACGCACATGGAATCATTCACCGTGACTTAAAACCAGGTGATTTGGAATCGTTAAAATAATGAATTGTAAGCCTTAATTCGTACTGATATAATTCATAAAATTTCAGAGAATTTGCTGCTAACGGTGGACCACAAGGTTGTGAAACTTGCTGATTTCGGTTTGGCAAGAGAAGAATCGTTAACAGAGATGATGACTGCAGAAACCGGAACATATCGGTGGATGGCTCCGGAGGTAATTAATCTCTTTTGGATGGTCAATTTGTAATAAAGGTTACATTTTTATTGCTTTCTTATGTTGATTATGCGTTAAAAACCAATACTTGTTATGTGATTGTAGCTTTACAGCACTGTAACACTAAGGCAGGGCGAGAAAAAACATTATAATCATAAGGTTGATGCTTACAGTTTCGCAATTGTTTTGTGGGAGCTCATACACAATAAGTTACCCTTTGAGGGTATGTCAAATCTTCAGGCAGCCTATGCAGCTGCTTTTAAGGTACATTTTACAACTTATTATTCCTACTAATCTTTATTGTTATTAGAAACAATCATTTGTCAAAAGTAAATCAGTCAAGTAACAAAGGGACCAAAATCAATATTGTCGGCTTATTACATTGATCTTGTGGTTTGAAATTTCTTTTGAATTGTGTCATTTTTGTTGTGTAGAACGTTAGGCCGAGCGCTGATGACCTGCCGGAGGATTTGGCTTTAATAGTGACATCTTGTTGGAAAGAAGACCCGAATGCTCGGCCAAATTTCACTCAATTAATAACAATGCTGCAAAATTACTTGTCTGCCATCTCACCCGCAGAACCGCGACCAACAGCGATCCCTCCTAGGATATTCGCTTCACAAAATGCAGTTTTTTCACCTGATTCTCCTGGTACAAGCACTTTAATCACAAAAACAGATGACTCGACACCAAAAGCATCCAATGAAAACACCAGCAGAGGTATTTTCTCCTGCTTTTATCAGTGTTGTTAACGGTCGAATAAGAGGTTGGAACATAGAATCTGTACACAGTTAAGAAGAAGAAGCAGCAGGAGAAGAAGCAAAGTATTAAGACTTTGTGTTAGCTTTTGATGGAGAAGTTGTAGGGTTTATTATTTAATTTGTTATATTTTGTGTCTATAAATTTGGATATTTTTGCTCATATTTAAGGACTTTTACTGCTTTCTTTTTGTTTATAAAAATAATAATGGTCTGTTAATGGTATAAAGATATAAAGCCAATTTGAATGGTCATTAATGATGGGGCTGCTATGATGTAAAAATGTCTGTTCAAGGGCCCTCTCAATTATTGGTATTAATGTAATAAATGCTTGTTAATAATACATAAATAATGAGGTCCAAGAAAAGAAGAATGTGCGTATTTAAATTCTAGTCTCTGCATTCTTGTGTTGCATTTAAGAGAACCAAAAGTTGGTAGACAAAAATTTGGATTCAAGAATAGTTTAGGGGTTGTTTTGTAGTTTGATAAAAGCTGAGGGGCTAATTTGGTTAAGTTTTTTTATGGTGCCCATGTACATTTCTTGGGGAAGAAGCTGACTTCTCGGTCCCACCAAACATTAACGCTTTGTGTCTTTCTCCAGGCAAATGTTGGTTCTAGTTTTACACCTATTAGGTTCGGGTTTAGGCTTGGTAAAACGTTAATTATGACAATACTTAACGGTTATATAAATACTCATATAAAAACCTTACTGAATTATCAAAAACCGAACTGCACTTATAAAAGTTTTATATTTTTGATAGTTTAAGCTCATAACAACTTAAAATGGTATTTATTATATTTTTTAGATTATATAAAATGTTAGTATAATCGGATTTGATATGAGTAAATATGTGTGAAATTAGTTTCGAGCAATCAAACATTTGACATCTAATATCACAAATATTTCAAACATGTAATATATATATTTTTTCTATAATCAACATGAACATTTACGATATCTAAATTCCCATATCAAATGATATTGATTGTCATCAATTTATGGTACCATCCCCTATTAGTGATTGATTACTCTTAAGACATTCTTAAGTTAAAAACAATGAGACGACAAAAAACACTTGTTTTTATGGTATATAATAAAATGAATTTCACGGACATTTTCTCTGGTGTGCTTATATTGCGGTTTCGACTCATACGTCTGACTTTCTACAATTTGGTTCTCGTTGTTCACTCAAAATAACACAAATACATTGTATAGTTATAATGATTCTAACGTTTGTAGAACAATATTTGTGCTCACTTTGCATTCAAATGCCATAAAATATTCCCTAAATCCACAACTAAAGGATGTGAATCGAAACTGTAATACATTGAAATTTAAGGGCACCACAAGAATAATCCGTGTAATTTTACATGTGATAAATATAAACTTAAGTTATCCCAATATAAGTTTGTTGTAGAAATCCTAAATCATTACAAAAATAGTTACAATTAACTAATTATCAAAAATGAAAAGAACTCTGTAATCTTATAAACAAAAAAGTTATATAAAATGTACCTGGAATAAACGTTATTGTTTTACATGAAATGTCAAAAACCAAAAGTGTAACCGAAGCAGAGGTTCGAAAGAGGCAACGTCCACAATTTCCCGCTCATATATGTCTTAATCCAGTCTCACGCGCTTACGACAAACACGCGCACACTCTCTCTTTCTCACTACATTACATTACTTGCTTCGGTAGAGAAGAAGAAGAAGAAGAAGAAAGGGGGAAATTGGCGTCACCTGCACCTTCTGTCAAATGTTGAATGATCTTATCTAGCTTCCATTTTACCTTCATTTAATTATTAATGATGGCCAGGTAACTCCTGGCTTTGATTTTGTGTTATTGATGTTAAATCCTTTTGTTTTTTTTAGGGTTTAGTCGATTGATTGATTCATTTCCGTTAAAACTCTGTTGGTTCTATATATCTCTGTATGTGATGGCGAATAAGTCCAGTATTATTATTATTATTATTAATAGGTTAGCTTTTTATTCATCATGTGTGTATAGGCTTTGTGATAGGAATCATGCTATAGTTAGCCTCTAAGTGCCATTTGTCTATTCTAGAAGAGTATTAAGTGTAATTTCGTTTCTATAAATAGGTTAATAACTCTTTAGGGAGATAGGGATTAATTTTGTTAAGTTTGTTAGGGCTCCGATGATGGAGAGAGGGCATCGCCCTGGAATATCCTTGTAACTTTCTCTTTACGTTTCACTAATACAATTGTTCCATCTATGTTGTTCCTATTGTCTTCCCTATATTCAATCTATAATCTATCAAACCCTATCACTTTGATTGTGAGCTGCTTCTTATACACTTATTTTACCTCATGCATTTCTATAAGGGGACTGACTACTTTATTAATTAATGGGATTTTATTAAAACCAATTGTCTTTTTTTATATAGAAAGCCAAGTGCAGATTAAGTACAATTTGCAGTTTTAGGATTTTAAAGCTTGCTTGTAGATTACAAAATTTACAGGGTCGAGATACTGTACAATAATGTCTTAACGTACGATAGGTACGCGAGACGCTCAAAGGCAAAAACCTAAAACGCTCAACCAAAAACTAAAACGTTTAAAAACGGTTTTTGTGAAAAAAGTATAAAATTGGTCGATTAACGATCCAAAACTGTTTTTTTCGGTGAACCAATGGTTAATTGGATATGTATTGACGGTTTTGAGATGTGGGGATGTGATTTCATGGATCGATTCGTGAAAAATAGGGATTCGCGTACCTATTGTACGCTAAGGTATTATTGTATTGGATCTTTTGCCAAAATTTATAAACTTACCTGACAAATAACACCCATAAACAAAATTTACTCATTGAGAGTAGTTACAAGATATTAACAGTACCGGTATTAGTATACATAGTCAATCACTCAACTTTGTATATGTTAAGGTGCATTTGACATTTGATATATGAGTGCTACCACATTATTACATCATAAGTTTGATAGTGCACACATTTAGTAAACCATTCACCTTGTTAACTGCATATTTTTTTTCGAATGGAGGGAGTATGATAGCTCTTTAGTGAGAGCTACTATATTATCATATATTATTCCTTAACAAAAGTTGTATTTGCTACTAATGTAATCTACCTTTTGAATATTGCAGAAGTTGGATTGTTGATGGTAGAGCTATTGCAAGAAAGGTTAAAACATGTCGTCTTCCTTTGGTGCATCAAATCAAAGACTGTGGAGCAATTCGGGAATGCCCACAATGCAATCACAGAATCGATAACACTGATGTAAGGAATCTAACAAATCATTCCAACTTTTTTGTAGTCATTATAAGTAAAGCCATCTTCTAGAAGTAAAAAAAGGTCACCTCTTATACATGTTTCACTTTGCAGGTGTCAGTTGAGTGGCCTGGTCTCCCAGCTGGTGTGAAATTTGAACCAACTGACGTGGAGCTTTTACAGCATCTGGCAGCAAAATGTGGTACGGGGATTGAAAAACCGCATCAATTTATTGATGAATTCATCCCAACACTTGATGTAGATGATGGAATATGCTCCAAACATCCTGAAGATCTTCCTGGTGAGTAGAGTACAAATGTCAACCGTCTCATTGTTGACTTATGAGTTGACTAAACTAAATTTATGATTTTTAACTCATTTGACTTATATTTTAGGCGCTACAAAAAATGGAAACACTGTCCATTTCTTTTACAGGACCACAAATGCGTACACTACTGGTCAAAGAAAACGTCGCAAGATCTGCAAAGAATCTGGTTTGACCAAGGATGTGCGTTGGCATAAGACTGGCAAGACAAAAGCAATTATGCAGAATGGAGTCCAGTTAGGGTGCAAGAAGATAATGGTCCTTTATGGTGCTGCTAGTGGGGGTTCAAAACCATATAAACAGAACTGGGTCATGCATCAGTATCATTTAGGAACCATTGAAGATGAAAAGGAAGGTGAATACGTAGTTGCAAAGATTTTCTATCAGCCACAGAAAGATTCTGAGAAAGTGGATAATAATGCTGTAATTGAAGATTTAGATGCATGGATGAATTTGACTAGTCCAAGAACTCCAACATCCGATGCCCCTGATCCACGCAGGCCTGGGAAAACCATTGCTTGTGATGATGTCACCGCTGATAATGTTATCCAATCACCAAAACAGGTTGGTGTATTGACTATATTCTTGTTACAGGTAGCAATTTCGACCTATTTACTTATTTGGGCCGATGCTGACTGATATTCTAATTTGATGTTCGATTAGGAATCTGGGTGGTGTGCTGAACAGAAGTACCTTCCTGCTTCTAATGTTGAAAATAAGGAGAATACAGGGATAATCATCTGGGAAGATGATTCACAAGCGGTTGATTTAGATGCATTTGATGACTCGTTATTTTGCAATGAGAATCTTGATGCTAATGAACCTATCGCCGACTCAAGGCTCAATAATGGACTTCAATCTGGCTCTAATGCCAATGCTGACTGTGCACCGGGAACCAGCAGGGGTGCAGCTTCTGGAGTTGATCTTGAGAATCTGGACTTGGGTACTCCACCCGATTTCAATCTTGCTGTAAGCCTACTATCTTTCTATCCATTAATTTGGCTCTATTATAACTGATTATCACTTTTAAAACTTATATCCAAACACCATTTTGTGAAGGTACACAAATTGATCAATTTTGTGTACATGCAGGATTTGCACTTTTCATCACAAGACAGCATTTTTGGCTGGTTAGAGCGCTTGTAAAGTGTGAACAATATTTGGGCTATTGAAGGACGTTTATTTCCTTTTTGTTTGGTTATTTATTGTCAAATCTTGAAAAGAACTGACCGTGCTATGGATTTCTGTTTTTGAAATAGCTTTGGCTAAACAATGCATGAATCATGATGATCAAGTGCCCGATTTTGTAATGTGATGGTGATGCCCTCTATATGTGTTGTAGAGCATATATGTAATGGTAACTTGAACTATAATGGTGTTTATACATTGCCTTTTGGGCGTATAATTATGTGTGTGTATCTTGTGTCAGTATTCACTTTTTAACTAGTTTACAGGTTGAAGGACATGTTTTAAACGCATATGGATTCAAACTTAACTTTTATCTCAACGTTTATATACAACTTAGTCTACCCATCTTCCCTTGTTATTCAATAGAGAAGTGTTCTCATCAGTTTAGCTAGTTTGTTAATTAACTACTTTTTGATGAGTTTGTTTTGAAAATTAATGAAAGGCATCCTAATTATAATGAACAAAAGTGAAAGTATACCTTTGAGCATTTTTTGTAAAGTTTTCATTTCTCCATACTATTTATTACAGATGAAATAGTACAACAATCCCTAGTTGTATAACTGTATCCCAAACTCAGCTTCCTTCCCTGTTAAGTACAAGATTGCTTTATAGTTATTAACCATGACATTCCCTATTGCTAACCCGTTTAAGAACTTAAGGCGATTACTTATTAACCATAAGATTCCCCGTTTCCTCTATAAAGATTGGGAACCCAATTAGGAACCTTTTCTTAAGAACAACTAACACACACTATAACCCTTCTCCTAAATATCATTTTTTTACAATTACAAGACTTGAATCATCGCCATTTGAAAAGACAAAGTCTGATCCAACACATTAATACCACTAGACCAAAGGCGGCCTTTGGTCCATTAATGGACTTAAGACTGTAAAAACTTATCCACGAAAAGCAATTTTAAACTCGTCACAAAAACCCAAACTCAAATATCACAGTAATCATAAAAACCAAGTTTATAATATATCACAGCAACTATAACAGAATCAAAGAAACTAAAATGAGATTTTTTAATTATAACCATTTATTATATTTTTAAACATATTAATGTCAATAATATATTTACTTTGGTACCGGTAAACGATTCGGGTCAGGGCCATTAGATCTCATCTTTTCTATAACTCATATTCACAAACAAGAATCTCTAAATGAACAAATTTTATACAATGAATCACAGATTACAATCAAACCCAATTGTTCTATATCCTATATCTAACAATATTGGCTCAATTGATGATTGATGGTTGATACTTCAATCTATAAAACACTCAAGAAAAAAATATATATTTCACAACAAATTCAAGAGACTTACTACAGAAACCCTCATTCTTCTAATAGTGATGCAATTAGCCCTCTTGGAGACTGTTCCCAAATCGGCAGATCGATAAACCGTTGCCTCAACCGTTGCTCCTCCGCATCGCTATGCGCTTCCGCAACATCACATAATCTTGAAATCTCACTAATTGTTGCTTCCTGAGCCTCAACCTGCAAAATTATCAATTTGACAATTTCCCCCAAATCACATTCAAACCCCTAAAAAAGAAATTAAATTTCAAAGCTTTAAAATTAAATTCAACCCCTTAATCACAATTCAAAATTAACAACAAAGTGATAAATTATATAATAATAATAATAATAATAATAATAATAATAATAATAATAATAATAAATATTAATAATAATAGACTAATCACTAATGGCGGGAAAATTTGAAATTATCAAAACCATTTTTTAAAAAAAAGGCGGGAATATAAAGTACCTGAGCGAAGGGGTTACCGGCGAGTTGGTGATAAGTGGAGTCCTGTACGACGGAGACGGTGTGATCTGACGGCGGAAGTGACGTCAGTGGTGACGGTTGATTTAGTGTAGAGAGTTGTAATGCATGTAAGGTGTTTGACAAAAGTTGCCAATGGTGGAGCTCTTGTTGGTACTTGGTTTTGAGGGTTAATAGTGTTTTCTTCTTTCTGTCTCTTCGTGCTTTGACTTCGGTTGTAGGATCCGACGGTGGAACGGCGGTGGTGGTGGTGGTGGTGGTGGGATGGAGATGTGTGCGTTTTAGACGGCGGTAGATAAAACCGTCGTCGTTGACGAGTTCCCAGTCTTGTTGGTTAGTTTCCATAGAGATTTTTAGAGTGGAAGAGTGTTGATGTATTAATGATTGATGGAGCGTTGGATTTTGGAGACTTATTGATTAAATTTGGTTTCAAAATACTATCATCGTAGGATATAATCCGTGTTACACACGAGTTAAAATTTGATATGTAACAAAGTGTATATAAATAACCATAAGATATCATAAAATTTACAAACAAAAACATATCATATATATACTGGAGATATAGAAAATAACATTGTCTACATATAAAGTTACTAATTAAACAAATTTAAGTTTATAACAAAAGTCATGAAAATATTAGATATTAACAGTCATATACCAACATGATCTTCATAATTTCCGTTCTCCAACAAAATCATCCGGCCTTAAAGCCTGAAAAAAACAAACAAACCATGGAACTCAATTAAGTATTAAACAAAAATGTTAACGTATTTCATAATGACTTTATGTGAACATAAATATGTAAATAATTTTGTTGCACTAAACACAAAATGTGAAAATGTAACAAAACTTTATAGCCAGAAATAAAAAAAATGCATATAACCAGTCATAAAATCAAAGAATATTCAAACTATCATATTATTGAAAATAGATAAATAACAAAATCAATATAGACAAATTTAACAACCATCAACTTCTTCAAAATTTCACCAAAAAAACAAATTACCTTAACAACTTGACAAACAAGTAAACGATTATAGAAGTTTATTGTATATTTTTTGAAGTTTCTAGTTATGAACTAAACTAATAACTTAAATAGAAAACACAAAGTAAACAATGAAAGTTAAAAATTTAGAGTAATCAACTACATAACTAAGTTATTGGTGTTACCTTAAATTTTATCTTCAGATTCCAAAGAGTTTGGAAGATCATCAAAATTTGGCTCATAGTTCTCACACCCTAACAACCATTTTACCTTCTCACTAACTTCATTTTCCAAATCCAAATGTGTCATTTCTTTTATAACATTAGCAAGCTTCAAGTGACCCAAATCTCTTAAAAGAAACATATCTTTGGATTCAAATATTGATTTAGGATAGTACCTGTGTTACACACGGTGGAACATATTTAAAAACATAATATATATGTAACATCATATAAATTTAATGAAATGCAAATGTTGTATTTATAAATAAATGATGCTTTTACATGAATTATAAAACATCATAACTTATTTGAATCAAATACAAAAACATTCAAAGACTAACAAAGATAAATAACAAGTTAAAACATTTTATAACTTATATCATTAGTACAATAGTAAACAACAAAGGAAATCAGTCTCCAAATCAATAAAACAATTCTACAATGTCGATTCAACAAATCTTTTATTTCAATGTTGATTCAAAAGATTAACTCTATCTAAGACATTTATTACACAACAATAATTGTAATATTTATTACTCTGAGATAGTATTCGTGTTTATTGGCACATCATTTTAAAACATTTATTACAAACCATTTTGAATTAAATATTGACATCTTGAAAAACATTTATCACTAACTTCATTTTTCAAATCTAACTGTGCCCTTTCTTTATAACATTAGCAAGTTTCAAGTGATCTAAATCTCTTAAAGAAACAGATAATTGGATTTCAATGTTGATTTAGGATAGTACCCGTGTTACACACGGTGGAACATATTTAAAACATAATATATATGTAACATAATATAAATGATATGAAATGCAAATGCTGTACTTATAAATAAATGATATTTTTACATGAATTATAAGACATTATAACTTATTTGAATCAAATACAAAAGCGTACAAAGACTAACAAAGACTGTCTAAGACATTTATTACACATCAATAACTGTAATATTTATTACTCTAAGATAGTACCCGTGTTTATTTGCACATCAATTTAAAACATTTATTACAAACCATGTTTGAATTAAATATTACCATCGTGAAAAATTTATAGTTAGTAACCTACCATCTTGAAAAAAAATTAACAAACCATGTTTGAAATAAAAGGTCTAATTTTAAAATGGCATATTTTGACTTCAAAATGTCAACATAATGTGTCCACTGTCTTTTCTTTTGCTTGAAGCAAAGTTAATACAATTAATACAAATTAATTATTTAATTTCGATAAAAACATAATTCAATTCCAATTTATTATTATTGATAAATACACAATTATATGTATAAACATGCATAAATTATGCTTCACTTAAAGACCATTAAAAAGTTTACGGTAACTATTTTCAACATTATTAGTAACTCTTAATAACATAATAATGGATTGTATAAGAATATTTAATTAAAAACGTTACAATAGTCAAGACAAATGTATGTTAATTTTTATATGAACATAATTTGTGAATGCAAATCTTAAATTTAAAAGTACTTAAATCATGTTGGTATATTCCAAGAAAGTTATATTGACTATGTAAATGTTATTTAAAATTTAAAACGATTTAATATGAATGGTAAAAAACGATTTAATGTGAATAGTCAAATGCTTAAATCGGTCGGAAATTTATTTAATTTATAACTTCTTCATTCGGTTTTTTAAGAAATAGGAAAGTTAAACCATATAAATTGTAATAATGGGATAATTAGGTTATTATTTCGGTCAAACCATATTAAGGAATGAGTTTATTAAAATGGAAAGTTTTAAAAACATAAAAAAGGGTTGTTCATTCGGTTTAAAAAAAATGACTTGGAATAATTGTAAAATATAATCTCGAAAATGGTTAGTTAGAATAATTGTAAATTATGAAAGTGCAGAAATAAGATGTACAAATTTGACTTTCATATAAACATAAATGGTGCATTTCTTTTATAATATAATATGTAAATATATATTCCATGTTAATTTTAGTCAAATCATTATTATGGAAGATTAATTATCATTATTTCGTTATTTACTTATTTATCGATTATGTAAAATATAATATTCATCGATTATGGAATAATTGTAAATTATAATCTGGAAAATGGTTGAAGGTGTGAATTGGTAAATATTAGTTATTTATAAAATTATATGGTTGTCTATAACGATTATGTATTTTTGTAAAATATGAAAGTGTAGAAATAAGATGTACATGAATTTGTAAAATATAATATAAATCGAAATGAGACATAATTTTGTAAATTAAAACATACTATAATATTACCGAGAAATCATGTCGTTTTTTACTCCGTATTATGTAAATTTTTGATTTTACATAACAGCATCAATAAATAACAACATCAATAAAACATCTAATTATTTGTCTTTAACTCGTTTGAATATTTACTTATCTCCTTATTTAGTTATTTACTTAACATTAAGATATTAACTTTAATCTTTGAAGTAACAATATTCCATTTTAAACTTTGACAATTAATTTATTGTTAATATAAAAACAATTACCTTATTTACTTTGATATTAACTTCAATAGTTTCGAAAATCAATTTAGTCAACATATACCAAAAATATATGGATACTTTAATATTCAAACGACTTCCTTAATTCGTTTAATTATTTACTTATTTACTTTAATAGCTTTAATATATGAACTAACAATATACAATTTTAAACTTTGACAATTAATTTATTGTAAATATAAAGAGAATTAACTTATTTACTTTAATATTAACTTCAATAGTTTCGAAAATCAATTTTGTCAACATATAACCAAAATATATGGATACTTTAATATTAAAACGACTTATTCGTTTAATTATTTACTTATTTTATTATATACTTCTCAAATAATTCAAATGTGTTAGAACTTACCTTAAATCGTCTAATTATTTATTTATTTCCTTATTACTTATTTATAGATTATGTAGTATAAATTAACAATGATAAATAATTATGTAATTATAATATATTGTACTATAAATAGAAATCATATTTTAAATTAATCAAAACACGGCAATAATTTTTTTTGTCGATTCTAGTATACTTATTATTGTGCAAAATATGGATAGTTATTTTTATATTAACTTGTACAAAAAATATAACAAGTTAACTTATTTACTTGAAGGTCAAAAAACATTAAAATTAAGTTTAATAATAACTTGAATATTTTCGAATACCAAATAAACTTATTCACTTTGAATATCAAGTAATTATTTAGAAATAATTCAAATTAAATTAAAAATCTGTTTGTTTATAAATTAAGGAAAGTCAAAGTATATAAAATGTGTTAATGGGATAATTAAAGTATATAAATTACAATATTCATGTTAATTACGCTATTTAAAAAATAAGGAAAGTCAAACTAATAATAAATTTTGGGACAATAGATTAACACACGCCGGAAAAAAAATACAGATCAACTAATCTCAGATCTACAATATACAATAATATTTTCTTTTATGTAAAAAAATTTAAAATGAATATACATGAATATTCAAAAATGAAATATACATCAATATTAAAATTAAAAACTATACATATTATAAACTCATGATCAATCCGTGAAATTAGATTATATGAGTCGGGCAATTACCTGAAATAATAAAAACGAATATTAATATTGATATTATGGATTATTTCAATTATAACTAATAACCGGAAAAAATAAAAGATGTTACCGGAAACAGGAAAATTAAAGGTGTCACCCGAAAATAGATTGTATAAGCCGTGACACTCACCTGAAATTATAAAGTAGAATATTAATGTTGATATTATGCAACCATTGTTATAGGTAAAACAAACATCCGGAAAAACTTACCGGAATTACTTACCGGAAAAACGAAAAAATGGAATATAAGGTGTTGATTAACAAACTAAAAGGAAAACTTGAGCAAATAAATCGGGTAGATAACCTGAAATAATTAAAAGAAACCATTGTTAAATGTATAACACATAGCTGGAAAACTCAATGGAAAATCTTACCGGAAAAAATTAATACGTCCACATATAACCTTCATCGCCGTTTATGATTTACAACCTAAACTGATTTTAATAAAATCAGTTAACAATGAGAATAAAGATAAAAAGGTTAGAGAAAACAATAACCAGAAAAAAATTTAATGTTGCCGGAAATTGATAGATCAAGATCGGAAGTTTATTATAAATATATACTTACCGGAAAATTAATACAAATCTACATCAATATTCGTCGGAATATATGAATAGGAGAAAGGAGATCCGGCTAAACTATAAAAAGAGAGAAAAAGTTGATTAGGGTAAATAATTAAGAAATGTTATGGTTTAAATATAAGTTAGTTGATTAGTTGGCATGATTAAGAAAGGTAATGGGTGACATGACAATGAGGTGGCATCCTATGTGGACACCCTAGAATGATGACATGTGGAAATTGCTCCTTGCTTTAATAGTATGTATAGATTATATTCTGTGACATGGCATTGACATATTCCCGCTAGTGACGAAGCTTGGGCTAAAACACCGGGGGGAGGGGGGATTCAAAATGTATACAAATTTCACAAACGAAGGGGGCCGGGCTCAAATTTTTGGCCAAAAACGGTTAAATTTACACTACGTATAAAAAAATTCGGACGGAAAAGGCTAAATTTTAAACTACGTATAAAAATTTTCGTCCGAAAACGGCTAATTTTACACTACATATAAAAAGTTTCGACCGAAAAAGCTAAATTTACACTACCAATAAAAAAATTCGGCCGAAAACGGCTAAATTTTACACTAAGTATAAAAAATTTCGGCCAAAACGGCTAAATTTACACTACGTATACAAAATTACGGACGAGAACGATAACTTTACACTACTACGTAAAAAAACAGGGGGTTGGGGACCCTTGGCCCTAAGCAACCTTCGCCCTTGCCCCCCCCCCCCCCAACCACTTAAGCAGGTTATGGTGAGTTAGCCGTTAGCGCCCCTTCCACTAACCAATAGCAGCCTCGAGCTGGCCCGTGTCACCCACTTGCGATTTTCGGTACTAGTACTAGTACAAAAAAATTGAGATTTTTGGGATCGAGATTCTCCAATCTCATCCCTAGTCACAGGCCTCCGACATTGATGATCATCATTTATTTAGTCGATTGTTTGGTATTTCTCACACTTAACTTTCTTTTAACAAGTAAGTGTTACATTTACAGGGATTGAATCATTTACCTCATATTTTATATCTTAATTACCTTACCACCGACCAAAGTGGTAATAAGCATTTCTCTTTGACAAATTTCTTACTCTTATCTAAATATAAGCTTTTTGACATAAAAAAAAATGCACCACTTATGATTAAAGAGCCTATATATTTGAAGTTTTCTTAATTTTACTTGTGCTAATTATTCTCAAATCTAAGTGATTTGCCAATACAAATAGTTTTTAGGTAGCAAAATATTGTGACTCCAATAAGTATCTTTGTGGTTGATGCTAATTTCAAATCCAGTAATTATGGTAAGTCCTTAATAGAACAATAAGTAAAATAATTATTTTAACTTGAAAAACACCCTAACTTTAGAATTTGCTTTGAGGTCTTCATAACTCTTTTTGTTTAGCTCTTTTCAA
Organism: Bidens hawaiensis; assembly: GCF_021521415.1. Classification (NCBI taxonomy): domain Eukaryota; kingdom Viridiplantae; phylum Streptophyta; class Magnoliopsida; order Asterales; family Asteraceae; genus Bidens; species Bidens hawaiensis. Next base: position 28,248 of record NW_027498309.1, on the reverse strand, counting down.
AAGAAGGGTATAGTATAATGGTTATTTTACAAAAACTTAACAGAAATTGTTGACGCCGGTTAATGAAAATGACCGAATGTGATACTTGTTCATCCATTAGAAATTTAGAATCATCCCAATTACAAAGCCCTCCTGCAATGGACTTCTAAAAGTTGGTTGTCCATGAAGCCTTCTGAAGATTCATCTCACAAATGAAGCTTGTTTGAATGAATATTCACTAGAACCACCTTTAAGCTAATAAACCCTAAGGTCCAATGAGCTGCATACCGGGCTATAACATAATCAAATAAGTGACACATAGCACACCACTACATCATATCAGAAAGTTTAAACTTTGAAATTTGATAAACCCAAATTAAGCCACCATAATAATCTATTAGCCAAACTATTGCCACGTGTACTTGTAGGTCGCGGACGGAAAATTGAAAAGATGGACCAATAGACACTTGTTTTTAGAACAAATAGATATGGGTTGGGTAGATTAGTTAAATGAGACGTGTATGTCATTTGTTATGACTTATCCATCATCAAGAGAATTCACTTGCAAAAAGTAAGAAGAAAAAGAAAATCATATAACAAATTGACCGTGTTCCTTGACATGTTACGTTGTTCTGAATGTGACATATATATTAATGGTGTGTAGTATTGGTTTGATTTGATGCCATTGACCTTTTCTTTAAATATGCTCGTTCTGCATACCTCATCCGTATTAGAAACGTTATCCATTCTCTTGTACACCGTTTCTTTACCTGATACCAAAAAGCTCAAAACTTTAGCAAGATTACATCTTCGTTATATTAACTAAAGATCATTAATACACTCCATCAGTATTCCATATGCAAATGCATCTGCAACCGCATAACATTTTTTTTAGAATTTACCGCTTCTCGTGGTCCCTTTCCTTCTTCTGCTATGCCCTGAGAAAATAAAGGAAATCAACTATATGTGAAATCGGCCCAACAGTCTAAAATATTTAAAATAAAAATAGCTAAAAACGAAATAGGTTAAAATGGATCATCATCGAAGTAATATAATTTTGTAATCACATTTAATTGTGAAAAAGCACCTGGTTCCCAAGTGAAGGAAGTGTTTGATGAACTATTGGCTGAGCATCTACAACTCCTATCTTCTCATGAGCAGGCTGATCAAGATTAAAGAAACCAACTTAACTAAACACTGATACTAATCTCCACGACTCTGTATAATATTATTTTTTAATTGAACGCAAACACTAATACGAAAGTGAAATTATATATTTTTAATTGAACGCAAACACTCACTTCCACACATCTCCTAAGAGCGAAATCAAGACCCCATCCATGAACCAAGTCATTCTGCAGATGGTAAAATAATATTCATGCTTCTAATAACCTTGCCTTTAAATAAAACTGCATTATAATCAAAATGGTCATCAAAACCTGGATCATATTCCAGACACAACGCCATGCATTCCGAGAGAATACAGGGGCCATTATCTCAACAAATCTGTGCATTATAATATAAACTCTTAATAAGAATTTTTAACTTTATTATCAATAAAAAGAAAAAGAATAACATGCTATTTATTGAAATTACATGATGGCAAACATACGCTGCACAGGGTGGTAAATGTGGGTGTAAACACCAACCGTCTTTTTCCTTTGCTAACCTGCAAGGTAAATCATGAAATAATATCTGAGACAAAAAAAAACTAAGCCATATCTGGTTAAGTAATAAAAATAAAAATAAAATAAAATGAATGTTATACTTGTGAACTTCAGTATCATTTTGCCTCCTTGTCATTTGCCATGATAGGTGACCACTGTTTTCAGATAAACCTGGCTGAGAAATTTCTAACCCGTGCTTCTTTATCAGTTCTATGTATCTACAAAGATTATTCAATTTCAATATTATTCTAATTAAAATGAAGATATTAGAGATATTGATTTACTTTTCTGCATCAAAGTCATCTAATCCAAGATCCTCGTCCCAAATGAATATGTAGTCATATGGTGCCACAATGTCTGGATGCAGGAAACGTTTAGCATACCACCTACAAACAATTTTACAAAGGTTTTATTAGCAAATACCTCATTATTATAACTATTAAGGTTTATAGGGTCATCATATTATGTAAGATTTACCATTTACTTTGTTTGTGAGCACTGACATGTATAGCCCTCTTTGACCATTCAAATTCACTCCATTCACTTGCCCGACCGTCATAATGAAAGAGCAAAAGAGTGAAGTTTTCTGAGAACTAAAAAAGCACCGAAATTAGATATATTCACATATGGGTTAACGAGTTAATTATCGTCACAAAGCAAATATTAAATATAATCATCATGCTACTTTCAAGTTTCAACCCGCTTGATTCACTCTCCTTTTATCAAAAAATATTAATGTTTTGACATTTTGAGAATAAAAAACACAATCCAAATTTTCCCGTTCATAAGCAAACGAGTTGAAATTGCTACATATGAGAAGGACAGAGGACGAGTACCGAACCTTCTTCACTGCTTTATTAATATTTTCCTTCTGATCATAACCCACAGTAAACGTTACAAGGTACTTCGGTTTAAAAGTCAAGTCCTGCGAATTCACACTACCGGATTAATAAATTAATATTTTATCACAAATCATATCAACAGCATTAGAGCTAATTAATTAGGGGATATATATAGTTTAATGCAAATATATAATATGAAGGTAATGTAGGATGTTGTTGATAAAGAAAACAATATGAAAAACATCAAAAAGTAACTTCATTAACTATATAAAAAAATGAGCTGCATAATATACATATGGTAGAAAATACCTCACTAGGATTACCCCACAACCTGTGGAGATAAAAATCAGACTCGGGTTCAGCTACACCGGGGGGTAGCCTTGCAGCACCTCTCGGGTTTTCAGTAGCCCAGATCTGCATCGTAAAGATTTAATTATAAGCAATGTACATCTAGTTATATTGAGATTTACTAAACAATATAGAACAAAACTTTCACCTTTGTATCATTTAGCGATGACATAGCATTATTGTGCTGAAACGAAGACCAGAGATTTAAGATTCTTTGGGTTGAGAGGCCCGGGTACATCTCCTTCATGCGATCAAGATTAATGGAGGGAAGCAGGGTAGAGTATAGGTTTGTTTTCTGCATAGGTGATACATAGAACCTTATTAATTTTCTGTAAATATCCATTCATAACCAGTTTGAAATGACTCATATAATAAAGGGAAACAATAGAGCATGCATGCCTTATTTAATATAATAACCGGGAACGATGCTCCTAAAAAGAAACCAAGGACAAGACCAGTAATTGTTGTTAATATTAATCTTGAGTTCTCATTTGGTATTCTCATCACTGTGGATCCAACCCTGACCTCAGAAAAAAGTAAAGAACAAGACGGAAATACAACATTAAAAGTTAAGCACTTTTACTTCAAAAATTACAGTTTGTTGTCCGTTTGCCTTATATTTCGATGTAAAGATTATTAAAAAAAATTACATATATTGTGTGATCCAGATCTTCCACCAATGAATTAAGTTATTCCAGTTGTTTCACCTGACATGTGATTTGTGATCTTAATCCATCAATAATCTAAAGAAAGAACAATCAAACTGCAATATAATCACTAAACAAAATAAATATGGCATCGTAATAATAATAATAATAATAATAATAATAATAATAATAATAATAATAATAATAATAATAATAATAATAATTCATAAACCTTGGAATTCAACCTAAATCCACACAATTATGGCTCCCACTCAAATTGCATAGATTGAAACCTTGAAATGTCATCGGATACAAAATTTGATTGAAAATATTATATACCTTTCGATTGTTTCCTTTTCATTATTATTTGTCCAACCATCAAAGGCTACAACTTACCCTAAATAAATTGTCATAAGATACAAGTTCAAGGGCTGGGATGTAAATTGTTGTTTAGTTAGTTAATTAACTGTTTGGCTTGTTAGGATTTTTGTATATGGTTGGTTGGTTGACCAGTGTTCAGTTCTATTGGTTTTGGCAACTTTTTGAGTCTTGCGTTCGTGGGTTGGATTGGCTAGTTTGACGGTTTAATGGCTCGGTTATTACCGTTTGAACCTATAGTTTTAATTTTTGTCAAAATCAACGGTTCATAGTAACATTTTTTAAATGATAAGGATGATTCGTGATCAAAATATATGTCAAAAGACCGGTTCCAAGTTTCAAACAAGACAGAACAATTAAACTGTCAAAACCAAACTGTTTGGATTTCAAAACACTATTAACTTTGATTTGGACGATTCGGCCAGTTTCATTTTTCCAACAAAGATCCTTACCGCTGACCCTCCAGAATTTGTTATAAGAAAACACGAGTTGGACTCCCGTTTATAGTCCGAAAAGAAGTGAACTTGACCGAGCAAGAATAATGGATCCTTAATTCCTTATCCATTCTTATGAAGGAGTCATGTCTAACCTTAGCAAGATTTCATGAACCAAAAGGCATAGATATCATGGTTTGTAAAAAGGGTACATTAACAGATTCTTAGGATTACAAGTGCTTATAACAAGCATGGGTTGCTGGGATCGGTGGGTCAGATAATGACCCGTTTAGTACATGATTCGCCACCCATCTATTCGCAGCCTCGGTCATGTGAACACCATCCCAGCTCACATATGTTGCTGGATTTGCACAGGCATCACCGAAAACTGTAGTCCCGTTCACAATTCCTGTTTGCCCGTAAAAGATATGAACATCATTTTCATGGTACCCACAACATACTTTAAGCCCATCATTGAATCCTGCAGGAGAAACAAGATTACTTGTTGAACAATAATAATAAAAACAACATAAATATGAAATTTTAAGTATATTTTTAAGGGTATATCTTATACTAATTTTGTTACCGGTTAAATATGATATAATGTGAGTTTTCTCCTGATAATAAAATAAATATTATACATTAATTCTTATCTGAAACTACTAGTAAATTAATTACCATATTCTTTAGTGTTGCTGATAAGCTTGTATTTGGCCGTGTATATATCAACATACGTTATGGCTGCATTGGCTAGTTCTGAACGGAGCATGGTCACTCGAGCCTTGAGCTGCTTGTTAAACTCCATGGCTATATCATTCTGGTACCTTATGCACCCATACTGATCAAGTTAACCAGGTTTCGGGTTCTTAGATAAAATGTTGACACAGGTAAGCAACCGACTGGTCCTGTGTTATGAATCCAAAACGACATCGCCCCTTGTTCATACAACTTCTGCCAGCATCATTACATTAGTTAACCTACAAGTATTAGCACACGTCGCAATTTCCTTATTTATTAATATACTGACTCGGATTACCTTAATGGAAGTGGTGAATTCATTGATAATGTTGGGTATTTCTGCACGTAACTGTTGTTCGCTAAGTGTTCGAAAGCCAGCAGAAAGATCATTTTGGCCTATATCCATTGTAAACAGGGCCCTTGAGAAGTCACTGGGCCTCTGGAGCTGGCTTATATCAGCAGCAGGATGACCAGAACTCCATAGATCAATTATTCGGGCTTTGAACTGAGTGAACTGAATGGTCTGGATATCGAGAGAGAACGGGCTGACGCCATTCTGGAATATGGTTTCGTTCTGTCTGCGAATTGTTGACCCTCCGGTTGCAAAGTTGGCACCATGGCGGTAGTCAATGTTGATTGTGTCCAGGTATGCACTCACATAAGGTAGCCCGATGTACTCGACTTCAACAAAACCAACGAATCACACGAGTATTTGAAGTAGAGATGACAATGGGACCGGTTTGGAAAGGATGTAGCTAATCTCAATACCATATCTATGTGTAAAACCGTGTCCCATGTATGTCCGGTACTTGTTTTTTTTTTGTGTCAGGCAATTACCCGTTAGTTTGTTAAAAATAATCTCAACACATACATTTCTTATTATCTTAAGTTTTGTATAATTTTATCATCCAAATAAAAGAAATTAATTAATCAGTAGATTCCATACATCTCAAAATTTGTAAAGTTAGATATTTCCCAAAACACGAGTGTTCTATGCATAATGTGTAATGTTCTTCAAGCATTATTTGAGAAAATATACGTAATTTTACAAGTTTAGAGTAATATATGAAAATGAAATTCTAAGGATTAAAAACTAAACAATAAAAATAAAATGTTTGCATGTATGAATGAGGTGAACAGATATGTATGTTTCAAGTAATCGAGTCAAATATCGCAATACCAACCTGATGCCGCCAAAAAATTAAAAATTAATCCAATACCTACTCTCATAAGCCATACCCATTCAAATAGTTAAGGTTACAGGTGTGACGATAAAACAGGGCTATTTGTAATTTGTCGGCTTATTAAGAGACCTGACCGATTAATATGTAGCCTTTTCACGGTCAAAGTTTTTTTTTTTTCAGCATGCTTTTAAAACATATCTATTAAAAGTGTTTTTTTAAAAAAACCAAACTCAAGCATGTTTTTAAAACATATCTATTAAAAGTGTTTTTTTAAGTAAATCAAACTCACTTTACTTTTCGGACCTCTTAATTTAAACTTTAAACTTTAAAGTGAACGGATTTATTTTATCTGAAAAAAACTTATACATTAGAGAAACGAAGATACCAAGGAAGTCAAGAAGAACCCGTCCATCACTTAGCCTTCCAACCGGCTTTTTAAAAAAAGTCGTACCGTACGGCTTTGAAACCGGAACAAATGCTGCAGATAATCCCACCGGTGTCGGAATTCGAGTCACCGAAGTTGTAGATACCCGCCCAACTACACTGTGGTGGTAAGGTACCAACATTTCCTCCTTCCACCATTGCCAAATCAACACATATAAGCATAGCTAATAATATCCAAACCACAACAAGTTTTACAAATAATAACTTCATTGTTAGTGAATTATGTGGCAGAATTAGCTTCTGTTGATGGGCTTATATGTGACAGGAGGATAAGTGCGGTTGTGATGTAACAATATTTGAATTGAATGATTGAGCAATGTGTTAGTGGTCCTTAATATATATAGTAGATTGAGTAGAAGAGCAGAAAACACATGGCGGGTTAAGGTTAGACAAGGATAGGGAAGGTGACTCGTCATTGTTACTCATTTATGTCCGTATACATTATTATACGACAAAACGTGTTATGCGACAAAAGTCATTACAAGTACTTTTGTCTGTAGTTTTTATGTCATTTTTCTATATTTAATTTTTATCTTCTAATTTGTCTTTGTGTATGTTCCATTTTAGTAACGAAGGTAAAACTTTACAAGTAATTTAACAAAACGTAATAAATCAGTTGACCATGTAATATTGTGAATTTGTGATGGTCACGAGTGGTTGAGAACCATGTGAGTCTTTGTATTGTGCCATGCTTGCTATAATTAGTTAGAGCTTACATGATTTAGTTTCATCTTTACTCGACGTGAATTTATGTTGAGTATCATTTTCTTGGTATGATTTTTGGTTTCGGCATGTACGGAAGGTTATCATAGCCATGGATAGAAGCTAGTGTTGTATTGAAATGTTTGTGTGCTCTCAATTGTCTACTTAGGATGTTCCATCTTTTTCTTATTTATTTTACTTATTAATTAGTTTATTTAAAAAATAATTGTCTTCCTTAAGGACAATAAAGGTTTAAGCTTCGTGATATTTGTTACGGACATTTTATCGCTGACACAAACCCTACTTCCGATTCATACAATTCCTATGTATGTCAAAGTAGGTTCTACTTTTTCATCATTCACTGTTCAATTTTGTTGTCACACCAAACATGCCAAGTAAAAAAAAGTAGTTGCATTTCACGTGGATCAAAATGAAGAAGAAAACATATGTGACAACAAAAACGAAAACAGACCACAACCTACATAATTTGCTTGTTTTATGCTTCACGTGTATATTGTCATGTTAGCCTAGTATATGCTACAAGTTTTGTCACATAAAAAACATATGAAGTATATATGGTTTAGAAGTTTGCTTAGTATATGTTACAAGTTTTGGTCATGCAAACTATAAATAAGGCATATATGTTATTTAAAAATTTGCTTAGTATATTTTACAAGTTTTGGTCACATAAACAATAAATAAAGTGTGTGTATATATATTATTTAAAACTTTGCTTAGTATGTTTTACAAGTTTTGATACATAAACCATAACTAAAGTATATTTGTTATATAGAAGTTTGCTTAGTTGAAGAAACACTAAGTGAACACTGGACAGATTATAGATAATCTGGACAGATTATAGATAATCTGGGGGTTAAGTAATGTTTCCCACGGATGAGATCTAACTGAGAAGGCTGTTCTTCAGGAGACCTGCAAAACAAACACCGTAAGCTCGTCACTGAGAAGGGGGGGGGGGGGTTCCTCCTTGTGACCACCCTCCGGCGTGAGAATCAGACTAGATTGCTCTGAATATAAGTGTATATTAAGAGATTGCTAGATAACTGGATAGCCGATGATCTTACCATTCCAAGATGTTGGAGTATTTATAGCCGAAGGTAGGTTTCCTAGAAGGTACAGCCGGCTGAATAGTATTCCTGTTCTACCAACAGTGGACTATGCACAGGCCATACTGGTTGGTGGATAGGTTACGGCCAACAGTAACTATGTCAGCTGCACTATTCCTCCAACTGTAGATTATGCAAGTCCTACCTACTGTGGATTATACGCAGGCCATGCTGGTTGGTGAATAGGTTACGGCCAACAGTAACACTATTTCACCAACTGTAGGCTGCGCACGCCCTGCAGTAAGGGTTGGTGAGTAGGCAGCGGCTAATAGTGACAAACAGTACTAGAGGGTGCTCCTCCTCGTACTGTTGTCGGTGAGCTGTCACCCTGTGATTGGCTCATGGGCTGTTCTGGTCAGATTGTCTGTCCTATCCATACCTTGGTAGGTATAGTACAGAAGATCTTTCAGAATCATACGGACTGGCTCATTTTGGCGGGATTGTTCCCGTCTTGCTCATTCCTTCATGTGACTACTGAAGTATCTATTGTCTTGTGCGTGTAGCCCTGCTGTCTGCGGGTAGCCTTCCCTGATGGCTTGTATCCGCAACTGCGGGAACAGGCGGGGTACTTCACCATTGGGAGGCTTTCCCTGCGTGTACAGCTTGCGTACTGCGCGTAAGGTTCTCTGAGCATGGTGGGTCCTGCGGAAGCAGATGGCCTTTGCGCAGACGTCCCTGTTCAAGGTGAGTCTTGCGGGACCAACTGGGCTCTGCTGGGACCTACCTCTTCAAGTCCCCCCAGTCCAATGTTCTTCTCATGAATGTTTAATAAAGTGAGGTGAACTTTTGGACTTTGAGCAAGGGGTTTTGAAAAGGCTTTTTAGTTTTAAGGTTCTCCGTGGGGATTCTTCCCGCGGGTTTCCTAGTGTCACTTGCAAAAATTCCCGATTTTTTTGCTTGATCTTTGGGTATGATGCGGGTAGGTATGTAACCTTCTCGCAAGGCAGGAGCGTTGAGTCTCACTTGTATATAGTCTCCATGAGGTTCTGGTGGTTTTCAACATAGTGATCAATTATGCTAAGACCACCAATTCCATTACGGAGTTTCAAACAATATAATTCTCGACGTTCCCTTTATGCGGGGATGTTATTCCTCTATCCGCAAGCATTGCCTAGAAGATCCTTCTTGGTTTCAATTCTCTGCGGGTGCTAGGTATGTGAAGGGTTTTGCCTTAACACTGTACCCGCACCTGTCTTATAGTTACTTGGTTGCCAAGGTATTCTTGGCTTCAATTCCCTGCGGGTGCTAGGTATGTGAAGGGTTTTGCCTTAACACTGTACCCGCATCCGGCTTATGGTTATTTGGTTGCCAAGGTTTTCTTGGTTTCAATTCCCTGCAGGTGCTAGGTATGTGAAGGGTTTTGCCTTAACACTGTACCCGCATCCGGCTTATGGTTATTTGGTTGCCAAGGTTTTCTTGGTTTCAATTCCCTGCAGGTGCTAGGTATGTGAAGGGTTTTGCCTTAACACTGTACCTGCATCCGTCTTACGGTTACTTGTTTGCCAAGGTAAGGGGTGTTTTCCCGCTTACTTTTGAATCTTTTTTGAATTTTGAATTTCAAAATTCGAAGAGTTGGTAGAAAGATAGGAACAGTCCAAACGTCTGAAACGTCGTGCGACGGTTTCTTCTGACTGTGTCAGGACGTGCAGGAAGTTATGGTGACGTGACATTATATGGTCATTCCAGTCTCTTTTTCAGGCGCGTGGGCGCGATTTTTCAGGCGCGTGGCCGCGAAATTGCTGGCACACGTCCTGTCAACAGCTGTTGCCAGCCTGCTTTATGCCACGTGTCATAGTTTCATTGCACCTTCGATTTCTCTCTCCTCCGCATTAAATTCATCGCATTAATTGCGATTAGTATATAAAGGGGGAGAGGGCTGTTTGCAATCCACACTTTCACCCTTCTCTTCTTCTTCTTTAGCGATTTCCGGCAAATACTCCCCTTTTCAGGCTAGCATTTTCCCGAAATCGCTTTCTTTTTTCTGCACAATGTCTTCTCGTGATCTTGAGTCTTCGGCCGATGACAAGAGTACTGCTGGTGAGTGCCAGTGTGCTCTGCCCGGCGATCAGTACCGGTACATTGTTAGGAAGTTCATGCTCGATCCTTTCGAGCCTGAGTTCCTGAACCCCATCAGACCGTGTACGATGCCCCCAGAGGCAAGATCGGGGTTTATGCAGCATTCTTTGTCTACGGGAATCTTAGGTTCCCGTTGACAAAGTTTGTTTACCGTGTCCTTGAGAGGCACGGTGTTCATCTGACCGAGTTACACCCTATGGCGATCGCCAAGATTCGCCATTTCGAGTGGGTGTGCCGGATTTTGGGCTTCGAGCCCCATGTTGACCGCCTGATGACCTTCTACACTTGGAGGTGCATCCAGGGGTGGTATACACTGACAACCCGTATCAAGGGTTTGAAGATTTGTGCAACCGAGCGCAGTCTCCGTTCGTGGAAGCAGGAGTTCTTCTACATTTCTGCCCGCGTCATCCCCATCGCCATGAAGTTTAAAAATGGCCAAGCAATTCCGAGCCTTCACGCCACCAACTACCAGGAGGCGGAATGGTTCTCGAGGATATCCCGGGTCCAATCTCCGGTTTTCCGGTTTCCAGAGTCCGGGATGGTGATGTTGGGGATGAGCCGAGTGTGGAAAGAGGCTAACGCGCAAAAGGTTCCAATCGTCCTCGAATACGGTTCGAACTCTATCCCTTACGGTATGCTCCGTTTCTCTTTGCTTTTACGAGTTTATCTTCTAACTGTTTATTTTCTTTCAGAGGGGAACAACTTGGAGTCGCTCCTGTACCCGCGGGAAGCTGACGGTCCCGCGCGGATGGGTACTCGTGCTCTAGACGAGAACGAGTTGCCCATCCTGGAACAAATGGCGGATCGGTTTGTGGAGGTCTATCCGCCGGGCCAAGAGATCCTGAGCCACCGGCGGCCAGGTAAGGCGATATTCTATCCTCAACCCCTCAATGCTGTACCCGCTGCTGGAATTCCTTACATCCTGTCTTCTTCTGAGGAATCCGCAGATGGTCCTCCGCTAGTGCGGAAGAAGAAGGCTGCCGGCGGGAAAGGGAAGGAGAAGGTGGCCTCCACAGCTGATCCGGTGCTTCTATCTGACACCGAGTCAGATAATGAAGAGGTGGCGGGGAACCCCGGTGGTGAGAAGACCACTGCTCCGGAGGCTACGACTGTTACCTCTGGAGAACCGACGACGACGGTGACCGGCATCAAGAGACCGGCTCCATCGGGTTCATCCCCGCCCGTCCGTACGTTCAGGCTCAAGAAAACCCGTAAGTATAAACATTCTTCTTTTTGTAGATTTATCATACTTCATAAATTTATTAACACTTGTCTTCTTTCTGCAGGCGTGGATGTTAACGCATTCCAGGGTGGAGCGCAGGGGAGTACCTCTCCGCCAATGACGGTAGGCTCGGTCAGCCTACCTGAGGCGTCGACCCAGGCACCTTCGCCTGCTTCCGCTGGTCCAGTTGCTTAATCCTTTGAGCCAACTGTTCCAGCCGAGATGACGTCACCGCCGGCGGTGAGTGCAATTTTTACAGCATCGTTCACCGAGCCGGCGGTTACTGTTGCTGCTGACTCCTCGGCGGCGTCCGCGGCGGACACCATGCCTCCGCCATCGACTGCGGCGGAAACCATGCCGCCTCCGCCATCGGCCTCGACGGCTGGACCTTCAGGTACGCGCGGGGCTTCTCGCCGATCTTTGTTACCTTCCCATCTGCCTGACCTTTTGGATGGATTTCCCTTAGGTTCAGGTGATGGGTTCGGTGGCTATCGGCCTGTGATCGACCCTACAGGTGCGTAGGGTTCTTTTGTCCTTTATGCAATTTTTATCATCTTTTCCTAACTGCTTTGTTTCTTTTGCAGTGTCGGATTCCAATGAAGTGTATGTTCCAAGATGGAACATTCGCCGAGGAACAACCCTTCGCACACCTGTGGAGTGCGTGGACTGGGCTCGCCACGCTGCTCCCCATGGTGCGTTGGGGGAAGCCATGGTTAGCTACCAGGAGGGTAGGCTAACCAACGAGCTTCGGGTTCTCCTGGCCCGGATGCAGCCACGCGTCGAGCTGCTTTGTCGTGAAAACGACAAGTTGAAAGCAGCTCGCGTTAAAGAAGTATCTCAGGCGCGTGCTCTCCGGGAGGAGAACCAAAAACTAACCGCAGCATCTGCGGAGAAGGAGAAGGCCTTCAAGGCCCTCGAGGTTGAGGTTCAAGCGCGACTCGAGGCCCGCTCCAAGGCTGCCCAAGCTGTTAACGAACAGCTTCGGCTAGCTAAGGAGACTGCGAGGAACGCGACCGAGAGGGCCACCAAGGCTGAAGCTGTTGCTGAGCCTCTCCGCCTGGAGAATGAAGAACTTAAAGCTAAGTTAGAGGCTCTTCAACAGGCTCATGATGCCTTGGCTATGGAGGATGCGAAGAAGCTTCAAGAGATCCTGGACCAGAGGGGTGTGCTTGCGCACACCGAGCGGAAGCTTAAGGGCGTTGAAGAGGCCGCTGCAAAGGATATGCTTCTCGCCAATCTTAATAAGAACGAAGCTGAACGCGCCTGCACCCAAGCTCTGGTTGTCAAGGAATGGCTTCTTCGAGAAGCGTTGCCTCAGGTATTTTAGCTTTATGTCGTCACGCTTTCCTTTGTAGGATAGAAGTTCTTATACTTGTACATTTTTTGTAGGTTGTGCATCGGGTCTTTTCAGAGACATCTTACGACGATGCTATGAGCGCAGCCCTCAACGCTTCTCATGAGGATGGGGAACGGACCGGCTTCCTGCTTGGTCTAGGGTTTGCTGAGAAAGGCGTCCCGCCTTCCAACTTCCCTTTGTATAATGCGGATACCGAAACTATTTATGACCAAGCAGTGAACCAGTATGCTGCCTTCCCGCATCCGGTGGTGGAGAAGGTTAATGAAATTGCTGCTGCTGATGATGGGCTTGCTGTCCTTAGAGCTTTCCTTGAACCGTCACACTCTGCCGATGGTGCGGGTCCAAGTGGGAGTGGTCCTGAAGCATGATCCAAAAGATCCCTTTCCACCACTAGCGTAGATATTTGCTCTTGTACTTCTTTTGTATGCGGGTATATACCCAGCAATGTTTGTAATATTCAAGTTGATGAAATAAAGAATGTGTTTGTCCTTTGTTTATTTTACGCATGTTTACACTTAGCAATTTCTTTAGTACTTAGATAAGTTAACTTTTTGATGTGGTAAATTATAAGTTTATTTTTGCTTCCTCTTTCATGATTGTGCGGGTAGGACCGTCACTTGCACTTAGTAGGATGGCTAAACTTATATTTATCCTGCGCGGAAGTTTTCCTCATCTTTTCCTTGAAATTTTCTAAGTGTTCAGAATAAGTTAACCTTTGAACGTGGTAGATGATAGGTTGAAGTTTTGCTTCCTTGCTTGTGATTGTGCTGGTAAGACCGTCACTTGCACTTACAAGGATGGCTAAACTTTACTTACCACTGACCTGCGTGTAGGTTTTCCTTAGAACTTTTTAACATTTTTAGCGTTGTGTTTATGCGGGTTTTGCCGCCTTCCACACGCAACTACTTACTTCTTCACGCATTGGTGCGGTGAATACCGGCACATGGGAAGTTCATAAGTTAAAGGTAAGGCTATCAACACATTGTGTAAGGAGAATCATTTCCATTAGAAGTGGCTCTAGGCCTTTTCTTTACAAGTTTGGAATTGATCTACATATAACATTTGCGTAATTGAGCTCCATTCCATGTTCTTGGGATATGAGTGCCATCGAGCCTCTCAAGCCGGTATGCGCCTTTTCCCAGGACTTCTTTGATAATGTATGGCCCCTCCCAGACCGGGGCCAGCTTTCCTGGGCGCTTTTGGTTTGAAGCCTCGTTGTTACGCAGTATGTAGTCTCCTTCATTGAAGTTGCAGAGTTTTACCCGCGTGTTGTAGTACCTTTGCATTTGTCGTTTGTAATTTTCTTCATGCACTGCGGCTAAGTCTCTGCGTTCCTCGGTTAGCATAAGGTCTAACCGTCTTTCCGCATCATTGTCTTCTGGCTGGATCAAGACCCTTGGTGAGGGTAAACCAATTTCGACTGGGACCATGGCTTCAGTGCCATAAGTGAGACTGAACGGGGTTTCCCCCGTACTGGCCTTTTTCAGCGTTCTGTTTGCCCAAAGGATGTGCGGGAGCTCGTCCACCCAGCCGGATCTGTGTTTCAAGAGTCTTTTCTTTATGCCATCGACGATGCTCTTGTTTGCTCTTTCCACCTCACCATTACCTTGCGGGTGTGCCACTGAGGTAAAGGTGTGGGTGATTTGAAGTTCTTTCAGCCACTGCTGTAACTTCTTGTCAGCAAAGTTGGTGCCGTTATCGCTCACCAGATTCTGTGGAAGTCCAAAACGACAAATAATAAATTCCCAAATAAATTTTTTGATATGTTTTGCGGTTGTTTGGGCTAAAGGTTTTGCTTCTATTCACTTGGTGAAGTAATCGATGGCTACCACTAGGAACTGAACATTTCCTGCTGCTGTGGGAAATGGGCCTGTCACATCGATGGCCCACTTCTGAAATGGCCACGAAGAAGTGACTGGAACAAGTTCGTTCTTCGGGCGATGCGTGTTGGGTGCGTAAAGCTGGCAAGACCTGCATTTTCTAGTGTATGCCAGTGCATCCATATGCATCCCCGGCCAAAAGTATCCCGCATTGTTCAGCTTAGCCACAACAGCGCGGGGACCTGCGTGAACTCCACAGATGCCCTCGTGTACTTCCCTTAAGAGGTAGTCAGCATCTTGGTTGTCCCCGCATCTTAAAAGTGGGCCAAGAAAGTTACGTCTGTAAAGGTTGTCATTGATGAGTTGATAGTTTAGTGCTTTACAGCGTAGTTTTCTTGCCTGTGTTTTTGATTCTGGTAGTGTTCCTGCTGCAAGGTAATTTATTATTGGTGTCATCCACGTTTCTGTACCGGTTTGGATGACACAAATTTCCTTGTGCGGGACTGATGGTGCTTCGAGGAGTTCAATGCGGATGTCCTTTCCCAAGTGGGTGAAGGCTAGTGATGCAAGCTTGCTTAACGCATCCGCAGATTTGTTTTCGCTGCGCTTAACGTGTATGACTTTACAATCATTAAAATCACGCATAAGGGTTTTTGCCTGGGCGAGGTACAGGGCCATTGTGTCGTTCACAGCCGTGTACGTCCCATTTATTTGGTTGGCCACCAGCATGGAATCCACGTGGGCTTCCAAGTTTTTCACTCCCATTTTACGCGCAATTCTCAATCCGGCCAAGAATGCTTCGTATTCGGCTTCGTTATTCGTACTTGGGAAATCCAACCGAATAGCGTAAGTATATTCTTGGCCCGCTGGGTTGGTTAATTTTAACCCTGCGCCTGAACCCTCGTTGTTGGCTGCTCCATCAGTATAGAGTCGCCAGATATCGTTGATGTCCTGTGCTGGGGAGGGTTGAGCCTCCTCCTGGCACTGTTTCTCCCGCGTAGCGGGGACTTCTGCAATAAAATCGGCCAGGACCTGGCCTTTTATGGCTGGTCTTGGCTTGTACTTAATTGCATATTCTCCCAATTCAATTGCCCATTTGGCTAGACGTCCCGATAATTCGGGTTTGCCTAGAACGTTTGAGAGTTTGAAGTTGGTGAGAATGGTGATTGGGTGGCCCTGGAAATATCGTCTTAACCTGCGTGAAGCGTGTATAAGTGCTAAGACTAATTTTTCGAGGGTAGAGTACCGGGTTTCTACGTCTGTTAGTACACGGCTAACATAATAGATTGGCATCTGGATGCCTTTTCGTTCTGTTAGCAGTACTGCCCCGGTTGCTCTATCTGTTGCGGAAAGGTATAGGATTAACTCCTCTCCCGCTTGTGGTGCTGTAAGTGTTGGGAGTTCGATCAGGCGTGACCGAATCTCCTGAAAAGCTGCTTCCGCTTCTGGTGTCCAGCGGAAGTGCGTTTTCTTTAAGCAGTTTCTTAATGTTGACACGAAAGGAAACGACTTATCTGCATGGTTTGCCAAAAAGCGATTAAGTGCGACTAGTCGTCCATTCAGTGTCTGAGCCTGTTTGATGGTGGTAGGTGATTCCATTTTAACAATGGCTTCGACCTTTTCAGGGTTCGCTCTGAAGCCATCTTTAGTAACAATGACTCCCAAGAACTTCCCTTCTTCCATCCCAAATGAACACTTGCTCGGGTTGAGCTTCATGTTTATCTTTCTGAGCGTGTTGAAAGTTTCTTCAATGTCTTTCAACATCGCTTCTGGCTCGGGGCTTTTGATGACCAAATCATCCATATAGACTTCCAAGTTTCTCCCGATTTGGGCATGAAACTCTTTGTCCATCAGGCGTTGGTACGTGGACCCTGCATTCTTAAGTCCGAAGGGCATCATTTTATAACAAAATGTACCATCGGGCGTCCGAAACGCGGTTTTGTCCTGGTCATCTACGGCCATGTGGATTTGATGGTACCCCTTATACGCATCCAAGAAGCATTTAAGGCGAAATGGTGCCAACGAATCTACCTTAAGATCAATTTCTGGTAACGGATAACAATCTTTGGGGCATGCTTTGTTCAAATCTTTGAAATCTATGCACATGCGCCATTGTTTGTCATTCTTCGGTACCATTACGGGATTTGCAACCCATGTTTGATATCTACTAACGCGTATGATGCCTGCGTCAAGGAGTTCCTTGACTTGGGTTCTACACGCGTTAGTTTGTTCAGGCCCCATTACTCTGCGCTTTTGTACGACTGGCGTAACAGCCGGATCGCACTTGAGCTTATGCTCCGCCTTACTTCGGGGTACACCAGTCATGTCAGCTGGTGTCCACGCAAAGATGTCAGCGTTTTTCTGCAGTAGGCGTTTGAGTAAGGTGCGGGTGGGATCAACGATTGTTGGTCCAATGGTAACGGCCTGGTCGGGGTATTTGCCATTGAAGGCCCATTTTTCCGGTTCGGTGATGGTTGGTTTGGCCATTTTTGGTTTGGGTTTAGATGAGACAGATGCGATGCATACCTGGGGAATGCCAGTGATCATCGCTACACCCTCAGCTGTTGGCCATCCCATCATGCCGTGGACTGAAGATACCACGGCGTTGAATCTTGCCATCCCGTCTCTTCCGAATAGGATGTCGTACGTGTGGTGTGGCTTTCTCATCACGACAAAATCCACGTCCTCTGTGCGTGAATGATTCCCATCGGTAAGAGTAACGGGGAAAGATAGGATACCCAGGGGGGTTTCTGTGCTGCCATCAAACCCTTCCATTGAAGCGTAGACCGTTTCCAAGCGTTCTTTGTCTTCATCATCCAGCTTGTCAAAGAACTGCCTGTACATCACCGTCGACGAAGCGCCGTTGTCAACAAGAGTGCGGGAAGTGATGTAATGCCCCAGCTGGCTTTTGATGACGATGGGGCCTTCTTTGCTGGGGCCTCCTGGCACTCGCGGGAAGCGCACCTCAGCTTCCTTCCACGCGCATGGTTCTGTCATTCGTCTTTTTCTTCCTCCGACCTTGCCATGAACCATGTTGATGCTGATATCGACGGGCTTTCGTCCGTTACCTCTGTACCGGTTGTCACTCCTTCCTCCCTTCCTGATTGATGCCACGAGATGTGCAAGTCTTCCATCCTTGACAAATGCTTCAACAATGTCTTTCAAGGATGTGCACTCTTCAGTACCATGACCCTTTGTCCCGTGGAAATCACAGGACTTGCTTTGATCCGCATTAGGTTTCTGCCGGATCAATGGGGCTTTTGGCCATGGCAATTTTTCCGTGGCAAATATCTCCGTGACGCTCTTGGTGAGTGGCGTCCACCAGTTTTTTCGGTTTGAAGGGTGTGTGTTGTCCCTTCCGCCAACAAGAGGGCGAGAGCTGGATGAGGTGTCAAAGTTTACCCTTGACTGCCAAATACCTAGCCGCCTCTTTTTGTTCTGCCGGGCGGTCCTAACGTTGTTCTCCCTTGTCCTCTGCGTGTAGAGGTGTGTACTCTGGGGAAGATCCCTTCCCAGTTGCTTTTCCGTCTCGGCAAAGCGCTTTGCCGCCGTCATGATGGCATCCCAAGTTGATGGCATGCCATCCTTACCCGTCAATGTGCGGATAAGTTCTGGGTATTCGGCGCCTTGGATGAAGGCGGCGCGAACCAGAACCTCACTTATGTTGCCGAGACTTAGCTTTTTGGAGTTGAAGCGGGTGATGAAGTCTAGTAAAGATTCATCCTCCTCTCTCACGCAGTTGAGGATCGTCCACTGCTCTTCAGTGTACTTCCTCTGTTGGCTAAAGTGCTGGCTGAACTTGTTCTGAAAGTCCGCCCAGTCATATATGTGGTGGATCGGTAAACGATCGAACCATGCCCTTGCCGCTCCGACCAGAGTCATCTGGAACATGTAGCACCACGTGGGTTCCGTCCAGTTGCTGACGGTAGCCCCCGCAATGAACCTGTTCAAATGGTCGTCTGGGTCGGATAGACCATCATAAGTGCCAATGTTGGACATCTGTTTGGCACTTCTCGGGGCGATTGCTTCCGCAATGTCCCTTGCGAATTTTGACTTTCCTGCATTTGTAGCAGTTGGTCTAAAGGTTTTGGAGAAGTCACGCGGGTTTCTCTCCGCGATTGGTTTAAAAGCTTCCCCAAAATTCCTTTTTGGTTGGACGTCCGTTTCCTTACGCTTCCCTTTCGCCTTATGGCGAGGGTTCGCGTCGGTATCGGACTCTAACTCGTCTGAGTACTCGCAGTCACTGCTCATATTGAGGTGTTGGCGAGTACTGCCGAATTCGTCAGCCTGTTGAGCTGAACGCAAGCGTTCATCCAATTCGGCTTGGAATTCTCTTTGCCGTGCTTCGGCCCATGCCTTCACTTGATCTAGTGTTTGGCGAGGGGCCCTTGTTCGTTTTTCCAACTGGGTGTCGGTGGACCCCAGTGGAATATTTACTGCACTTGCTCCGGCTTTGGTAGTCGGAGTAGTGTTCGTAAGGATTGTATAACCGCCGGTGTTCCCCCCAGTTGCTGGGGTTGTTACCGGGGTTTCTTGGTCGGTTACTGGCCTTTGGACCGGAGTAACGTTAACCATTTCTTCAGAAATTGTGAAAAAACTAAAATAGTTCTAGCTTTTATGCACGGATGGCGCCAATGAAGAAACACTAAGTGAACCCTGGACAGATTATAGATAATCTGGACAGATTATAGATAATCTGGGGGTTAAGTAATGTTTCCCACGGATGAGATCTAACTGAGAAGGCTGTTCTTCAGGAGACCTGCAAAACAAACACCGTAAGCTCGTCACTGAGAAGGGGGGGTTCCTCCTTGTGACCACCCTCCGGCGTGAGAATCAGACTAGATTGCTCTGAATATAAGTGTATATTAAGAGATTGCTAGATAACTGGATAGCCGATGATCTTACCATTCCAAGATGTTGGAGTATTTATAGCCGAAGGTAGGTTTCCTAGAAGGTACAGCCGGCTGAATAGTATTCCTGTTCTACCAACAGTGGACTATGCACAGGCCATACTGGTTGGTGGATAGGTTACGGCCAACAGTAACTATGTCGGCTGCACTATTCCTCCAACTGTAGATTATGCACGTCCTACCTACTGTGGATTATACGCAGGCCATGCTGGTTGGTGAATAGGTTACGGCCAACAGTAACACTATTTCACCAACTGTAGGCTGCGCACGCCCTGCAGTAAGGGTTGGTGAGTAGGCAGCGGCTAATAGTGACAAACAGTACTAGAGGGTGCTCCTCCTCGTACTGTTGTCGGTGAGCTGTCACCCTGTGATTGACTCATGGGCTGTTCTGGTCAGATTGTCTGTCCTATCCATACCTTGGTAGGTATAGTACAGAAGATCTTTCAGAATCATACGGACTGGCTCATTTTGGCGGGATTGTTCCCGTCTTGCTCATTCCTTCATGTGACTACTGAAGTATCTATTGTCTTGTGCGTGTAGCCCTGCTGTCTGCGGGTAGCCTTCCCTGATGGCTTGTATCCGCAACTGCGGGAACAGGCGGGGTACTTCACCATTGGGAGGCTTTCCCTGCGTGTACAGCTTGCGTACTGCGCGTAAGGTTCTCTGAGCATGGTGGGTCCTGCGGAAGCAGATGGCCTTTGCGCAGACGTCCCTGTTCAAGGTGAGTCTTGCGGGACCAACTGGGCTCTGCTGGGACCTACCTCTTCATTAGTATACTTTTACAAGTTTTGGTAACATAAACAATTTGAACAATAAATAAAGTAGATACGTTATTTAGAAGTTTGTTTAAATTTAATGAATAGAGAACGTTCAATTTGTAAAATTTGGATTGAATAGAATTTTCATTTTTTTTTGAATGGCGACAAGTTACAATATGACCGTGTGGTTGCAGGCCGGTTTGCTGTCAATGCTGGTTAGGAACCTTATAGTGTTTCTCCTGAAGGACATAACCCTTGGTTCATGGGTCCTTCTTGCATCCTCAGAGAACCGTTCTCCCTTTGTTGCCACTTAACACCAATTGCGCCGCTACTATCGAAACCCTTTGGTGTAACACATGCAGGATAAATCCTCCGTTTTGGCTCGGATTCAAACTGACGATATAACAAACCAAAATATAAGCAAAGGGAAAGTGGAGAAATAAGAAGGTGGGGTTGTCTCACATTTGTAAAAGAAGAAAGTGAAGTTATCCCATATAAATATAAATAAGAAAAGAGAACTTGTCCCACATCGCTAGGAAGAAAAACTTGTAAGCTATTTATAAAGAAGAAACTCACATAATGATATTTTTATATGACAAGACACACTCAGTAGTCCTAGCAAGGGAGCAAAACACCCAACGCGCATGGACACGGACGAAGAGCGATGGGCGCAGTATGACGCACTTTGCACTTCACATCGCCACGCGACATTGCCCGCCATAGCTAGGGCTGACTCGGCAACCCTATAAGCGTAAATCTTATCTTTATTGTCATAACCAAATGGACTAGCCGAGAAATATTTATTATTATTTTTTTATATTTGTTTTGTCCTTAAAAAAATAACACAACAACGAATACATTTGTGATATTTGTTTGCCCTAGAAAAGAAAACAACAGTCTCCTCCGCACTCAACCATCTCAAATCAAACTCAAACCGAGCTTCGTAAACAAGTTCATGGGGAAAAAGAAGAACAACGAAACCAAGCAACAGCCACAAACCGAAAACCAACAACCAATTGAAGGCAAATTCTTATTAGGCAAACCCAAGTTCAAAAAGCTCGAAAACGGCCGCTACAAATGCGTCCAAACCGGACACGAGTTGCCCGGCGATGCTCGTGAATCATACGCACAAACCAAGCACTGCCGCCTCGGTCTCATCGATGCCGCCTTGGCTCGTACTAAGCCTCCACTTAATATGTTCAACCAAGACCCTCTTTGCCGGTACGATTAATTAATTGAAATTATGTTTTAGGGTTTACAAATTTAGTGGGTTTTTTTTTTTGTGATTTCAGTTCTAAGTTGATTTGCAAGTTGACTGGACATACTGTGAACAAAACTGAAGAGCATATATGGAAGCATATCAATGGAAGACGTTTTCTCACCATGCTAGGTTTGTTTGGGATTTCATTTTTTACTGATTACTTGTTGTTTGTTGTGTGATAACTAGTGGGAGTGTTGTAGAACTCGCTAGGCGATAGTCGGGTGGTATATCAGGGGCTAGCGATTAATTGGGATTAATCGGATTGGAATTATATGTATTTTTTGAAATATACAAATATATACCAAATTTTATATATACAATTTTCAATTTTGATCCAGTTTGACCAAATAGCGATTAATCGATAAGAGTGACAACTATTTGTGGGGTAGGGGCTAGCAATTAATAGGGCCATAGGGGTCTGGGGATTAATCGGAGCCAAGTCGGGATTTTTATTATCGTGATTAGGGGTGTAAATCGTGTCGGGTTGGTGGGTTACATGTTGAATTCTTTTACTCCCTGCAAATATCTTTCTATAAGATTACAACTCCCACTCCAACAACTAAGCAAGTTAACTGCAAATGAATCTAGTACTTGTGTCGTGTTTCGGGTTGACTTGTTTTATGTTCATTTACAAATTGGAGTAATACTTAGTGACTTACTACAAACTACAAACAATTCACAATTAATAACTAGGATTGGTATGAAACTTTTTTTGTATTTGTGCTATTTAATTGTTTTTTTTTGTATGTGTTTATCTCTCATTTCCAATTAACAAACTTGTGTTTTGAGATTAGAGTAAGTGAATGAGAATAATCAGAGAATGAGCAGCTAGATAAAAAGATTCTAAAGAGAAATTAATTTCACTTTTTAAAATTTACTAGTTGTATGAAAACTTAAAAATTTAGATATTTATTTTTAAGTTTTTGAACATTTCATCTCTGTAATTTTTTAAAAAAACTCTTAAACAGGTTAACAGGTCAAATTACATCTTAAGAGGTTGTGTTCAGATTGACCCCTTTTTTTTTAAATGAGTCTTGTTCGGGTTGACCTATTTAAGAAAACGGGTCGTGTTAGCTGACCCAAAACCTTTTTTTTAGTCGTGTCAGGAATTACCGCACCTATTGATGAGTAATCTGTTTGGCAATCAGAATCCATAATCACATCATCTTTAACGTTTGCTAAATTTCGAACGCAGAGTTTATAACTATCATAGTTTTATTGTTTCACTCAATCGTGCAATTCTAATTATATTGTTTATGCCTGATAACAGAGAAAGAGGAAGCTGAAGCTGAAGCTGAAGCTGGAAAAGAATCATCAAATGATTTGGTGGTAGTAGAAGAAGGCGAGCAGAAACCAGAGAAGGCTTCAAAGAGCAAAGAAGAAGGTAAGAAAAAAGAAGGACAAGAAGAAAAAAGAAAAGGAGATTGATGTTAGTAAGGTGATATCGGAAGTAAGGAATCCAGAAGAACAGGATAGTGATGCAGAGGAAGAAGAGTTCTGGATGCCTCCGATTGGAGAACGTTGGGACTTTGATAACGGGAAAGATCGATGGGGGTCTGATCTAGATTCAGATGCGGATCCAGAAAATGATGATGCCGATGAAACAGGTACATATAAAATTCTAATATTTATAATATTTGTTGCAAGCAATATGAATATACTCAACTGTGGTCATGGTGCGTTTAGATGCTGCTGGTTAGAGGTGCACAAATCGGTTTTTTTAAAAAAAACCGGACCGGTTTTTTTTGGCCCGGAAAAAAACCGGTTCGGTTAATAACCGGACCGGTTAATAACCGGTTTTTGTCTGTCAAAACCCTAACCGGTCTAACCGGTTAGGACCGGTTTAGAAACCGGTTAATAAACCGGTTTTTTTATTAACCGGTTTTTTAAATAACCGGTTTTTAGGTTAACCGGTTTTTTTTTTTTTTTTTTTTTTTTTAAATAACCATTATTTTTTCACAGTATAAACAAACCGGTAACTACAAGGCAAAACGGACTGACCGAAGCCATTCTTTGCTTTCGTTGTTAGGGTTCTTTGCTTGGAAGATTAAAAACACATAACTTTCATTTATAGTTTTTACATTAAAAATACAAACATTAAATCGTTATCGCATATTCGTAACTCAAAAATACAAACATTAAAGAATGCTTAGACACGATTACATGAACAACTTGCTGTTTCTTACTCATTATTTGCCTCCATGTTTGCTGTTTCTTTAACTAATTTTCTTCGCTACCCGATCCCGAGCTATTCCTTAGGTAATCGTCGTACGCGGCTTCTTCATCGGTCATTGGTTGAGTGTGTCCTTCATTGACCTCGTCTTCATACAAGCCCGCCTCATACTCCATTTCCCCCTCGAGTGAGCGTTGATGTTGTGCCCTATCTAAAGAGTCCAAGTAATCCTTGTAGCAAATCGACATCTCTATAGCTGGTGGAGTGAGTCGAGTCCTCCTAATCGATATAACCCTGCCAGAAACAGAAAAAGCAGACTCCGAAGCTACCGTGGAAGCTTGGACCGTTAGTAAATCTTTGGCCATGGCGGCGAGGATCGGAAACTCATCCTCCTTACCTCTCCACCAAGCCAGCAAATCAAGACTTCTAAATTCATCCGGAGTCATGTGTTTCACAAAGTTGGTACCACCATACCTTCCAAGTTCACTGCTTGGGGTGTTTACCTTTTGACGTTTACCGGCGTCTTCCCAAATCATGTAGTACATCCCCATTTCAAGGTCGGTTTGGGATTGGGATTGGGCAACAGCTCTTAACGAGTCATGAATTTGGGAAGACGACCCGTATTTTGTAAGGTAAACATCATACATGTTTGACAAGGTGGTGTTGAAAGCATTCTTTAAAGTTTGGCTATAATAGGGGTTTTGATCGTCGTTTAACTCTAGCTCATCACAAATTTTTTCTATTAAAGCTTCAACACCACCAACATTGATGCAAGGGTTTAACGCAGCAGCACATGTCAAAACAGCGGGTAGTTCTTGAAAATATTTTCTAAATTTTTCTTTCATTTTTACACCCATATCAAAATAAGGTGCACCCCTACAATGAAGTTCACTCAACTTTGTGCACATGACAGCAATTTTTTGTAAAGCAATGGGGCTTGTTGGATAGTAAACCCCGGATAAACTAGTTGTGCAAGATTTAAAAATTTGAAGGACCTCCGTAACGATCTCAATCAATAACCAGTTTCTAGGATCGTACGGTGCACATTTACCCCTACTTGACAAAATTTGATGAAACGCAATTAATGATTCTTTTTGTTGGATGGCTTTCTCAAACATATCACAAGTCGAGTTCCATCTTGATGGACAATCCCAATTTGGCCCCAACCATTGACAATTAGCTTCTACACAAAATTTTTTGTATCTTGAAAATGTTTTATTGTTGCTAAAAACATCTCGTAACATTCTTTTAAAATTGTTTCTTTGCGTTTCGATCACGTTTAACCCATCTTGCACGGCCAAGTTGATAATATGTGCAATGCATCGGCTATGAAAAAACGCTCCATCACAAATAGGTTTATACTTTAATTTTAAATGGCCAACCGCGGCCGTATTGTTGGACGCGTTATCAAACGAAATTGAAAAGATTTTATGTTCAATCTTGTATTGTCGAATGACTTTATCCAAGAGTTTAAAAATATTTCTACCCGTGTGCGGGTAATCAAACAATTGAAACGCAACGGTTCGTTTCATCATTTGCCACGACTCGGGGTCAACCCAATGAGCCGTCACACAAATGTATGAGTCGGGTGAACCATGAGGTACCGACCACACATCCGTTGTTAAGTTTACACCAGTTTGTAAGTTTGAAAAGTATGAAATTAGTTCGGATTTAGCGTTTTTCCATGCTTTAAGACAATCTTTTCTAAGGGTCGAACGGCTTACGTGTTGGTAGCGTGGTTGAACATACTTTTGCATCATCTCCGTGAATTGAGGGTTGTCGAAGTGGTTGAAAGGAAGTGTTTGTTGAATCACAAAGTTTGAAAACTTTTGACGTACCGCTTCAAGGTCGTACGTAAACACCGCCCCTTGATTCGTCATCTCCGGCTGCGAACTACTTCCCGATTCGTCCTTCAAGGCCTTGCAAAAGGGCCTTTGTACATGCGCTTTTAAAGTGGAGTTTGCATCTTTGCCATAAAACTTCAAACAATGTTTGCATCGAGCTTTTTGGCTACCGTTAGATATTTCGCATAGGTCGAAATGTTGCCAAACATCATGGTTTCGTTTCGTGGGGATGACCCGAACGACCGTTTCTCCCGTGTTCGAGGCACCCATGTTGACGGATGAAGTAGCACTTTGGGAGGCCATGATAATCGACTACGAAATAAGAGCGTATGGAGTGGTAATGTGGTATAATTGAGCGTGAGATAACAAAATAATCGCGTATGAAATAAACGTTTAGAGCGTTTGGAGTTGTATAATCGAGTGTGATCTAACCAATACCCAACCTAAACTATATATAGATGTTTGTGGGGGTAAAATGGTAAAAAAAAAAAAAAACGGTCAAAAAAAAAAACGGCCATATAGCCGTTATACAACGGTCAAAAACCGGTTTTTAACCGGTTAACCGGTTATGGAGAAACCGGTTAACCGGTTTTTCCACAACGGTCAAAAACCGGTTTTTTTATAAACCGGTTAACCGGTTTTTCCATAACCGGTTATTAAAAAAACCTGTTTTTTCATTAACCGGTTTGTTAACCGGTTTTGGATCTAAAACCTGTAACCGAAATACGAACCGGCGGTTTGTAAACCGGTCAAACCGGTTTTTAAAAAACCGGTTTCCGGTTTAAACCGGCAAACCGGTTCCCCAACCGGTTTTTTTGACCATCTCTACTGCTGGTGCTGGCGAGGAAGAGAGTAACGAGACACAGGAGCTTTCTAAGAGGTATATGTTTGTATTTTTCTATTTTCTGATTTTTTATAATTTTTTTTCTGATATAAGATGCGATGTTTCTTGTAGGACAAAGAGAATGTCGATAGAAATCGAACTGAGTGAACTGGCATCAAAGAAGAAGAAAAAGACCCAATCCACATGATATATATCCCCTGTGATATCGAGTTTGCTTGTGTTTTACTTTGAACATTTGATTACTGTTTTCGTTGATGAATTTGATTGTTTGTAATCAACTGTCAAACATGTTCCATGAGGGATATGCAAAAGTTTTGTATTAATTGTTTGTTTATCTTGAAACTTATTGCTGATGACCCAGTTCACATGAAGATTCTGCATCAGGTTTTTCAAGGCTTTAGTCATCTCAAAAAGAAATTTCAAGAATTTTGGTAAAGGGCATTGATTCTATTGGTTAATGGTTATTAGGTAGGTCAATCATGGTTGGATTGACAGAGACATCGAATCTCTTTATAAATGTTTGATCGTCTTATAATCATGTTGTGTCCTCAACAAGATTAACAAAAGTACGTAGAAAGGAAGAAATTACCAAATCAATCATGTTGATCATTGACGTTAACTGAAACAGGGTTATTTTTTAAAACAAAGTGTTGATATTTCTATTTTATCTTCTAATAAAAAACAACAAAAGCAGCAAAGATGATAAAAGTTTGTTTCCGTAAATTGTTTTAGTATACTTGAAATCAATAGAACTAGTTACATTTAAAAACAAATTACTTGTTTTAGTTAATTATCATTTTGAAGTAAAGATGAGGCTCACATTCTTTCTTAACATTGTAGTTTGTGGAGGTCATTTCCTTGTATATCTCTTATGGCGACTTGTTTCCTTACCCATTAAGTTTAGGTATTTGACAATAGATGCTACATTATGCGTTAGTGGTCTCGAAGGCCCAGTATTGGGTGCTTCAGGATCACGTATTATAAGACAGTGGTATACGTGGTATGGATTCCGATTATGTTTGTGCTTTTGCATATCTTTGTGATACAATTTCAATCTTTGTGATTCTGACATGTTTGTGCTTTGCTTGTCTTTGTATATACATGGTATGGATTATGATTATGTTTGTGCTTTGATTTACTAACCCTTTTGTTTAAGTGAAGAAGCCAAATCAGTTGGGGTATGTAACTAAGCATAGGGTTAAAGAACATAAATAAGTACGTTTTAATTTATAACCTCTATTTTACACTTTCTAAAAACTATAACATTTAAAAAAGTTGCATACTTGAAAAAATAATATAAAAGTAAAAAAATAAATTAAATAGTATTTTAATAATACATGAAAAATCATGCCAATAAAATATACACCCACTTATTCACATGTCACAATTCCACTATTCAATTTCAAACAAAGCGTAAATCTTTTCCAACTACCCATTGTAAAAAGACGGAAGCATATCCTCAATGCCGCCACGTCATCTCCGGTTTACCCCCACTC